>NC_133464.1:5352750-5655500 GCF_048565385.1 Saimiri boliviensis | reverse complement strand
GTATAAATTAGTTATTTATGTATCAGTCTGCCCATTGAGACTGTTGCATTCTCCTAAGGTCAGGAGTCTTACATTTTCAACTTATCCCAGTGTATTATTCTCCTGCCACTGAAGCGGTTCTTACCTAATATCTACAATTCTAGAGTTTTCAAGAATTTTACATTGATTCAACCAACGATTCTTTGGACAGTGTTGAGGTTAAAACTTCTAACATGGGCCGGGCGCGGTGGCTTAAGCCTGTAATCCCAGCACTTTGGGAGGCCGAGGCGGGTGGATCACAAGGTCAAGAGATTGAGACCATCCTGGTCAACATGGTGAAACCCCGTCTCTACCAAAAACACAAAAAACTAGCTGGGCGTGGTGGCGTGTGCCTGTAATCCCAGCTACTCAGGAGGCTGAGGCAGAAGAATTGCCTGAACCCAGGAGGCGGAGGTTGCGGTGAGCCGAGATTGCGCCATTGCACTCCAGCCTGGGTAACAAGAGCGAAACTCCGTCTAAAAAAACAAAACAAAACAAAACAAAAAACAAAACAAAACAAAACAAAAAACAAAAACCTTCTAACATATCTCTGATAAGCTCAATTCTGGTATTTCCGTATTCCTGTGCAAAAATGAATTTATAGACAATGTGGTGAAACTTTATAAATAAAGATTAAGTGTTGGGATGGGAAAGGAGAGGGTTTAGATCTGCCTGGAGAAGGTGATGACGTGGTTACTCATTATGTCCTCATAGGATATGTTAAGAAGTTCAACCTCCTTGGGAGGCAATGGGAATTAAATAAGGGAGTTATTTTGAATGAGAAAGTGATATTATGACTTGTACTTTTAAGAGTACACTGGAATCACTGCCATGGATGGTTTGTCGGGGCGAGAGAGGAGATGAAAGTTAGTCAAGAGGGCTTGAACTTCAGCGGTCATGGAGAGGAAGGCGAGAAGCGTGTGGGCTGTGAAGAGGCTGAGCAGGTGCAGCTGACCGAAAGGACGGCCCTCAGTCAGGTGAGGCAGAGCGGGACTGAGAGTCAGGTGGGAAAGGGAGGCAGGCCCCTCAGAGAGAGAACAGCCTCAGTGGGGACCACGGTTTTACTTCTCACAACCTGTAACTGGAAAAAAGTAGACGGCTTCAGTTCTGGGCTTCTGTGGCTCCTGTGGGAGACCTTGACCATGGGACTCCCTGCTTGCCTCCTTGAGGACCTGAGGAGCAGGAAACACGGTGCCCACCTGGAAGCTCGCCCTTGTTTCTGTTGTCAGCAGAGCTTGTTTACTGGGTCCATGGTGAACTCAGGTGGAAATAGCCTTCCTCCGTGTCCCAACTGTCACTTGCATCCTCTTTGAGCCCCGACTGGCTTCGGTCTCATGTGCTACCACGTCAGAACAAGACTGACCAAGAAAAGAATAAGCAAACTCCCAAAACACTCCGGCACTTAGGATGGCGTGATTGACCTTGCTGGGAGCGGCCTCAATCCAGCCTACGGCTGATGGCTGTAGATCAAGAAATTCATGGAAGATAAAATAATGGGGGTTATTGAATGGATTTCACTTCATTCAATAAGTTTACCTGCAAAAGGCAGCAATAGCATGAAAATGTCTCTGTTTTGTCGGTTGAAGTGTTCTCTATATTCTGTTGGATGAATGCCACTTTATTTTACTCCTGAACTATAAAAACCACTGACTGTATGATTAAGTATGTAATGACAATAAAATTGACCTTTCAATCTATTGTTTTTAAAATCACCAAATTACTCCCTGGCTGTCAGTAATAATGAATCTGTACATACTAACAATAACAAAATGTTTGTTTAGGACATGACCTCACATGAGGACAGCCTTTCTAAGGAAGTGTACAGTCGCTTGCTTTGTTCTTAAGGAAACGTTTCCAAATAGACCTCCTACCTTATCACTCACAGACCAAAAACTCCTTTTCAAAGAAAAAAACCTAAGCATATTTTGCCAGCAACAAACCCTGAAAAACATCTTAGTAGGAACTGGGAAACACCACATTAGAATCTGAATCCTTCAGCAGCTTTCTTTATGGTATCATTTGCTTTTCAGAACAGTTTTACATTTACAGAAAAAAAAAGAGGAATTAATACAGCTTTTAGATACTCCGCGCCACGTGTTACTAATACCGAAGCAGTGTGGATGTGTTATAAACCACATTTCATCCTTTACTCTGATTTCCCTGATTTTTACCTGTTGTCCTTTTTCTGTTCCAGGATCCCATTCAGGATACCACTAGGCATCTGGGTGTCTGTCCCTTTAGGCTCCTCGCGGCTGCGACAGTTTCTTGGATGCTCCTTGCCCCTTGTATGCAAGACTTTGATAGTTCTGAGGAGTGCTACTCAGGGATTTTGCGGGATGCCTGCTCTTGGGATTTGTCTGATGTTTTTCTCATGAGAAGAGTGGGGCTAGGAGTTACTGGGAGGAAGATCATAGAGTGAAAGTCGCATTGTTATCACATCCTATCCACTGGAGACATTATCGACGTGATTTTTGACTCATAATGTTGGCCTTGAGCACCAGCAAGGAAGTCCCTAAGCGCGGCCCACACCAAGGAGCGCTTCACCTCTGCAGCGGGAGAGGGCAGCACCTGCGTAAATCATGGGAAATTTTTCTGCATGAAGGATTTGTCTCTTCTCCTGTACTTATTAATTTATTAAACCATTTATATCCTATGAATCCATGGATATTTATATTTGGGTTATGATCCAACACTGCTTACTGCTCAGAGTGTTCCAGCTTCGGCCACTGTTCACACTTTCAGCTGAATTCTGTATTCTTCTGACGTGTTCTATTGTCCGGACACTTTCTTCTTCTTCTTTAACATTTTGTTACTTTCTGCTTATAGGGTGTGTGTGTGTGTGTGTATGTGTGTGTGTATGTGTGTGTGTGTGTATGTGTGTGTGTGTATGTGTGTGTATGTGTGTGTGTATGTGTGTGTTTATATGTGTGTGTGTATGTGTGTGTGTATGTGCATGTGTGTGTATGTGTGTGTGTATGTGTTTGTGTCTCTGTGTGTGTGTATCTGTGTATGTGTATATGTTTCTGTGTGTGTGTATGTGTGTGTGTATGTGTGTGTGTGTATCTGTATGTGTGTGTTTGTGTCTGTGTGTATGTGTGCATGTGTGTGTATGTGTGTGTGTGTATCTGTGTGTGTATGTGTATGTGTGTGTTTGTGTCTGTGTGTGTGTGTGTGTGTCTGGTTAAGGGGAAACTGTCTAGACTTGCACCTGGGGCTCTTTAGTACGCCTCCCTATTTTTTGTCCACCTGATATCTCTTACACCAAGAATACGTTTGTGTCTGTCATTCATCTCTCACAGCTTCTGCTTTATGGCGAGTTGATGTGTTACTTGGTGCATAAGTATTCACACCTTCTATATCTTAATGCAAAATATTTAAAATGATTAAATGATATTAATTTGTCCCACTTAATGTTTTTACTCAAATTCTCTTTTGGGTGCCGTCAGGACCACCACGCTGATGTTCTCTTTGATTCCATTTGCCTTGTGCATTTTGTATATCCTTTGGTCTTTCTGAGTCACTGTGTTTTGGGCGTGTCTCTTGCGTGTAGCTTGTGGTTGGCTCTTGCCTTGTGAGCCAAGTTGAAAATGTTGATATGATGGGTTTCAGCTCTGACATATTACTGTTGTTGAATTTGCTGTGTTTTCCATTATGTCATTTTTCTGAAGGCGTAGTGTTAGTGCGGTTTTATTGCTCTTGTTGGTGATCTGTATAGTCTTTTGGAGGATGTGTAAAGTGATTACAGTTAAGTGATTGTCAGCCACCAAAAGATTCCCCACCACTATTTCTTTTTAACATTTATCTTTCTTTTCTTGTTCTCAAAAAGCTATAAAAAGGCAAATGCCCTTGGGATGTCCACAATTGCTATGATTTGTCATGTCTTTTTGGCAGAAGTATTAATAAAGCTTTTAATAAAGTAATGGAAATGTATCTGACATTTTCAAAAAGCCAGTCAAGATTCAGAGAATTATACCTCAGCAGTCCATTCCCTCAATATTCATATGTAAATTTAATGAAATTACAATTAAAATCCAGTAGAGTGTACCTAATGTAGAACTGAATAAAATGATCTTAAGATTCATATGAAAATTCAAATCTTTGGGAATAGCCACGACAATGCTTTTTGAAAACATATTTAACAGATGTCAACAAATACTATAAAGCTACTGAAGTCAACTTAATTTAGCATTGGGATAGATAGATTAGTCTAGCCAAATACCAAATAGAAGCAAGGACCAAAGTCCGGGATACATAAGATAAATCTTAGACAAATAATCATATTCTAGTTAAGTGGCAAAGCGTGGCTTATTTAACAAGCAGTGCTGGTACACATGAAAGAGAACATTTAAAACCTCAGGCAGGAGTTGAGTGTCCCATCAGTGGTCCCATGTGTCTGCGTGGTTGGCAAGAACACAGTGCAGGGGGATAGGCTGGCGAGTGAGGTGGCTTTTTGACTGTGAATATCTTTCCATGTCATATAAAGGAGTCTAAATTCAACCTTGTAGGAAAAATGGGGAGCCTTTTTTTTTTTTTGGCAGAAGGAAGACAATTGTATATATGTTTGAGGAGAAAGTTGGCAGAAATACGAAGCCTTTGTTGAAGGGGAGAAAAGTAAAAGTGCTGAAGGTATCTAGGATGGAAGAGCTTGGGGGGGGGGGGTCAAGACGTGGAAAGACAGAGTGTTCTAAGAACCTGTGAAGAGCCCTGATTCTTGAGGAGGAAAACTCGAAGCCAGGCATGGCCTGCTTGATCACCTGCCCCTGCCACTGTCTCGCTTGCCACGTGCGTTGCAGATATTAACATGCTCCTGGCTTCCTGCTCTTCCCTCCCCTGCTGTACAGTTATAGCGAGGCAAAATGTGCTCTTCGTTTAGCTGTCTTACAACACAGTCCTCCTCTTTCTCGGCTCCAGGCACCAATGTTCATCCTGTGGACCTTCCATCCTCTTCATGGTGATCTGGTTCACGGTCAGCAGCTCTGCAGTTCCATACTCACTCAAGGGAAACTGAAGATCTGTAGCTCAAAACTCAGCCCAGAGTGTTCCCAAATTGATTGAAAAGTCAACAGGGGCGTGGCGCCACTGGAGGGGCTGCGCTCCGGCTGTGTCATGTCCCTCAGCTGCTGCTTGTCTAACGCAGCAGGTGGAGCTCAGCCGGGGCACAGCAGACCTACCGCTGGTCGACAAGGATGACTGGGGTGTAAATTTTTTAAAAACACAGGCTAGATTAGGTCTAAAGTCTCATCAAACTGTGTAATGCAACATGTCTCTATTCAAACACGAAACATACACAAGCCTCAATGCAAGAGTGAAAATAAATGTCTTCACGTTATATGAGGATTTCTGTTTCATGTTTTACAAGCTCTAAGTTGACTTGGAAGGTCCAGGAAGAAGTGCCTCCCCCCCCCACCCCCCCCGAGGCTTCCTATTATTACGGTTTCAATTGTTATTATTGTGTATTATTCTTACATCAGTTTATTCGGTATTTTGTGCCAGGTATTCCAAGAAAAATACTTATTCTCATTTTATTCTTCATTCTCAAATCATTTTATTTTCAGAATAATCCTTATTTTATCAACTAGGGCTCTGAGATTTCAGCAAGATGAAATAATTTTCCCAAAGTCACACAGCTAGGAAGTGGAAAATTTGTCATTTAGCTCAAATGTATATGATTCAGAGGGGCCACAGCCTTCCCACATTGTATTTCTTCCTGAATAGGGCCAAACAACTAATCTGGTTACAGAGAAGTGAAGGATATTTTGGGATATTTTGGCAATGCATTTTGCCTTTACTACAATTTGTGTTTGTGCCTACAATCTTTTCTTTCTTTTTTTATTCTGAGACAGAGTCTTGCTCCGTCACCCAAGCTGGAGTGCAGTGGTGTGATCTTTGCTCACTGTAGCCTCCGCCTCCTGGGTTCAAGTGATTCTCCTGCCTCAGCCTCCCGAGTAGCTGGGATCACAGGCATTCCCCACCACACCCAGATAATTTTTGTATTTTTTGTAGGGATGAGGTTTCCTGCGTTGGCCAGGCTGGTCTCAAACTCCTTACCTCAGGTGGTCCTCCCGCTACAGTTTCCCAAAGTGCTGGGATTATAGGCATGAGCTACCATGCCTGGCCTCTGTGACTAAAATCTTAATTTAATTGAATAATGCAACTCATTATTTTAATGCGAGCACTGAATTTAAAGAGGGTCAAACTGGTTTTTGATCTTTTCCTTACACCCTTACTGACCAGGTTCAGAATCTGATAGTCACTAGGTGGTTATTTAGGACAAGTTACTTAAGTTTTCTCAAGCTCAGTGTACTCATGTTCCAGACATTCAGTAAAAATGGATGTAAATATATCTAGAGAATAATGACCACAAAATAATATCTCCTTCCTCTCTGTCACACTATCCCCCTCATATCTCTTGTGCTTTAGACCCCTAGAAGTTTATACTTTAAATTTTAAATAAAACTCCTGTAGTGAGGATGGCATTTAACCCAAAGGATACATATCTCATGGTGGAATTTTATTATTAAGTTAAACAAAGAAAAAAAGAATTTGAGTTTTAGAATCTTCTTGGAATACTCTCATATCTCAGTAAATTTGTGTCTGTTTCTTTAAAGTGTGCTATGAAAATATAAGTTTTGGCTAGCATTCATTGACAAAGTTAGGCTCTGAAATAAAAGGTAAGAAGTTTTTGGAATGGAAAGAACAAGACCAACACACAAAGAAGTTAAGACAAGTAAAAATTCTGAAATGAAAACATACACACATTGTGAGAAAATGAGAAATAAATCACTAACTAAACATTTTGATAGAAAGCTTTGAATGTTGTGAGTACTTAACATTGCCATTTTTATCCTCATCATGCTAATAATAATTTTTTCATCCATTTGGTTTTCTATAAATTCAAGAATCACTATGAATTATCTAAGCTGAGAAGCTAAGGTTGGAGCAAAAATAAAGAATGACCTTCAATACTAAAGCACAGAAGCTGGCTGCTTTCACTGTTAAAGACAGCAAAATGAGAAGAGACTCACAGAGAACGTGGTATTCAGGTTCTATTTTTCCTCACAGTAACAGACATGCATTGTGACTGTTTGCTGCAGGAAATTGTGCAATTTTTTCTCTAGAGATTTTGGTATGGTTTTGCCAAAAGACAATGTATTACCTGACTATCACAGTTCTTCCCCTTGCCTGTGGGGAATATCATTCTTTATTTAAGAGCTAAAATTATCTTCTGCTGTGTTTCAAATAATCTGGAATTCTATGACCACCATAGAAAAAAGAATGTCATTTACTTCTGTAATTTGTTACACTGGAAATATAACTCAAAGTCTTTGCCAAGAGTACCTTTTTCTTAGCTAATCCTCTGACGGCCATTATGTTTAAAGTCAAAATAGAACCTTTAACCTCTCGCTGGAGACTCTCAGAGGCCTCTCAGCTGAGGAAGGCACTTATGTCCAAAGTGATATACACAAATGGTCAAAACTATGTAATGTCAACGAAGAAAAATTGTTGGAAGTACCTGACATATTTTGAAACTTGATGTAGAGAAAATAGGGCAGTAAAATATGTCCTGTCACTGGGGCTAGGTAATTGAAGAATCACTGGGTTGAAGCCTGCACTGAAAGAGACAGGAAGATGAATTCACCTTTCTTCTTCATCAATATAATATTGACAGAGTAACAATATAGCTCTTGTATGAAAAATTGTAAGTAAGGTTGACGGATATGCAGGTGAGGTCTGTTCACTTGCTTCATTCTAATGGGTTTACTTTGGGGAGCCATCAGCTTCTATTTAAAATATTAAATAGAACATTGAGATGCAGTAGCTTGTTCTAAAAGCTTTACCTATCTCACTCCATCAATGATCATTTTTGAGTGCATGCAATACAAATGTCAGACTCACCGTATTCAAAGATAGAAAAGATGTGGGGACTCTTTCAGTAAACAGTCAGTCTTCAAGGTTGCTGGAGTCCATCTCTGCAGAAGGGTACTGGGTAGATATTCATTAAATTTTAATTTAGCTCTTTACTGTGCATGACCAGCAATTAGGGATTAATTCCTGCAGTACTATTTGGCTCCGTGACATATTTTTGTTATTTGTTTGTTTGTTTGTTTTTGCTACAGATGGAACCAGAGACTGGGTCATGCAGATAGTAATAGTCATCCAAGGAGGATGATGACCCCTTGCTAGCATTTAACCCAACTTCTGAACAATAGGCAGTGTGGTGTTCCCAAGATCACCACACACTTTCTTCGATCTGAGGACTGGTTACAGCCTAGTGCTCTCAGTAGTGAGGAACTGCATTGTGCTTTTTTATTTTATAAGCATGCTATGTTAGTCATCAGAGCCATCACTGTGCATCCACATGCCAATCTCCATGTGAGAGAAGCTGGTATTTCTGTTTCTCTGACCAACAAATGATATTTAAGACCCTTAGTGATAAGAAGATGACTCTAAGTTCACAGAAGATCATCCATGCAATACTTTGCTGCATACACTTTTTATATGTAAACAGATCATGACTCAGACATGCAAAGGGGCATATAGTCTATATCTCCATAGGCTAAGTTTACTGATCACATGCATGGATTTCAATGGAGAGACAACTTTGTTTCTTTGTTCATTTATTTAGTTGAATTTACTTCCTTGGTGTGCGCTTTCAGTGCCGCATGTGCAAAACCACAATTTTATGCCTTGCTGGCCAGACCACAACCTTTGAAGACTCATCCTTGAAGGGTTGTGTGGAATTGTGAAACAAGTTTTAATTGGTGGGCTATTATGTTCTGGGTCCTATTCCAGTTTGCGGAGATGCAGTAAGGAACGAAATACACAAAAACCTCTGCCAGGGAGCTCACATTCCAATGAAGGAGATAGATAATACGTAAAACACACAGCACATGCAATAGTGGCAAGCACTTAGGAGAAAATGTGAAAAATGGAGCGGTTGTGTGAAATGTCAGAGTTGGGGCTGGCATTGAGGTAGCATGGCCAGAGAAAACATCACATAGACAATGACTTTTAGGTAAAGACTCAAAGAAACCAGAGAGCTATGCATGCAGCTAACAGGAATGAGAGCGGAAAGGAAGCAGGAAGTAGAAGAGCATTGGGTGGGAGAGCCCAGCGTGTCTGGAGAGGCCAGTGCCCCAGGGGTGCAGAAAATGAAGAGAAGCATGAGAAGAAATGAGATCAGGCAACCAGGAGCCTTGGAGAGCATGGCTTTTACTCTGACATGGGAGTCTCCTGTGGAATTTTTCACAGAGGTGGAATAAGATATGAGATATGCGTTCACAGGTTCATCCTGACTGCTATGTTGAGAATGTACTACAGAGAAGCCAAGGTGTAATCAGGCAGAAACTTAGAACAATACCTAAGGGGGAGAGTTCATGGTGGCTTTGATAAAGGAGTTGGCCATGAAGATAGTGAGAAAAGACAGGCTAATGAACTGCTGTAAGGAATGAGGAGGTGAGAAGAAGAGAAGACTCAGGAACACAGTCTTGAGTTTGGGAAGATTGTGGGATGAGATTGTGAGGGTAGGGATATATAAATTTGCTTAGTTTTTGGTGCTAGTAAGATTCCAACTGTGGGGATCAGAGAACAGGTGGATATATATTTTCTGGAGTTTGGGGAAAAGTCTGGGCTTCAGGCATAAATTTGAAACTCATCAACAAATGTAGCAATTAAAGCTGTGAAACTGAGTGACATTGACTAGACAATTAGTAAGATTTTTTGTTTGTTTGTTTGTTTAAGGCTTATGGGAACAGGCAGAGGGGCAGGGCTGGAGCAGAGGCTTGGTCAATGTGTGAGGTATCTATTAGGTCTGTGGTGTTTACTAGATGTCAGAGGAATTCCAGGCCCACTTTTGGGAGCAGCTTCCATTCAATGCTCACAACGAATCACCTGATTTGGTTCAAGTTCGAACTTGAGTCTGAATATTAAGTAACCATAAAATCCAAGTCTTTAGTGTATAAAGAGGAGAAGGGCTGAAGTAGGCAAAAATGAGGTGTTTAGTCATTAGTAATTCTGCTGATACAAATATTGTTATAAATTTAAGTATATTAAAATATTCAATTAATATTGAATATATGTTTTAAAATATAAAATTATAGGCATGGACATAATTTTGGCTAACTTTCTCGAAATGCTCTCATAATAAGTAGAAGTTATCATTCTTCAGCCTTGGAGTAAGTCAACAAGCAAAATGGCTGGAGCATCACCAAGAAACTGTTGCCATGACGTTTGCTCTCGACCAGTCTGTGTTTGCTTTCACTGGTCACTTCCACCTCTCAGGAGCCATCGCTTTGATTATGCTTTGTCTTTATGATAATACTGGTAAAGCCATGTTTCATCTTGTGTTACAATTCTTTGAAGAAGTGCTTCAGGATCTTGATCCGACTTGTTTCAAATTTTCATTGAAAGTCCTGTTCTTGTCTGCGGTTGATCTAGATGCGAAAGTTTTGGTACTCGTTGGATGGAAAGTTTCCTCAACTTTAATTTTTCAGAAAGAATGGTGAAAGCTGAACCAAGTGAGATGTCTGCAGCATTGTCTAGTGTTTCTGCTGCTAATCATCAGTCCTCTTCTATTTGGGTATAAATAATAATCTCTTTTCTTTGTAATTGATGTGGATGGTCTGCCCCTGCAGGCCTCACCTTCAATATCATCTTGTCCCTTCTTAAAATGAGTTGTCCATGTATAAACTGCTGATTTCTTTGGGACATTTTTCCCATAAACTTTTCATAAAGCATCAGTGATAGCACCATTCTTCCATAAGCTTTGTCATAAATTTGATGTTTCTCCTTGCTTCCATTTGAGCAGAAGTTACATTCCTCTGATAGAGGACATTTTCAAAGTGCTTGCTTCTTAGTACTTCAAACTAGATCCTGTTCAGACGTAGTATAACAAATTAGTCCAAGTTTCATTTTGATACAAGGAAGTTTTGAAATTCTTTTTCATATTTCATGAAATATAAAATGCATATTTTTTCATAATACTCATTTTCCATGAGCCTTTTGAACAGTCTTTGTATATTTTACATATCTTTATGTATGCATGTATTTAACTAAAATTGGCTATTCAACAATGTTATATCTGTCATCCTTGAAATTATCTAAGAACGTATAGGTGACTCTTAAAATTTTTTACCATTATAACATATCATTTAGAATTACTGTTAATGTCTTATTTCTTAAGATTTTTTTCTTATAGCTCTCAGGATATTATTAATGCCTTAAAATTGATTAACAATATTCATATCAAGATATTTTAGCTGTAGCTTGACATGAGCATATCCTTATGTATTTCATATATTGAAATTTATTTATTGAAATATAATCATACACTGTATTTATTATTGCAAAAGTCAAATGCAATAATTTGTGATGATGGTAATTTATGTATAAAATAATTAGGAACTTCCAAATAACTGACAAATAATACACATAGAAGTTGAAAAGTAATAGCAAAAGTAACTGCAGATGTATTAGGTAGATATTGATGGAATGATCACTGTGTAATTAAGTGGGTATAAATTAAAAATTATTTAAATTAAAATTTAAATAATATTTAAGGCAGGACAATAAAGATTAGATAAAAATCACAAATCCAAACTTTGAGGAAATATAAGTGGCACTTATAATACAAAACAACATAAATTTTAAAAGGTATATTTTTTAAGTTTTTAAATGCTGATTTGACCTTTACTTTTTCTTTTCTTTTCTTTTCTTTTTCTTTTTTTTTTTTTTTTTTTTTGAGATAGAGTCTCGCTCTGTTACCCAGGCTAGGGTGCAGTGGTGCTACGTTGGCTCACTGCAACCTCTCTCTCCCGGGTTCAAGCAATTCCCCTGCTTCAGCCTCCCAAGTAGCTGGGACTATAGGTGTGCACCACCATGCCCAGCTAATCTTTTGTATTTTAGTAGAGATGGAGTTTCACCATGTTGGCCAGGATATAATTTTTCTAAATAAAAATTCTATTTGGGCATTCTTAACATCTCGCAAAAGTGAAGTAAAAGCAGAACATCCAATTTAAAATAAGGATCATGTCCAATACCATGTAAATAACATTAGTGATACACATTACTTTAGGCATAATGAAAAATAGGTAGACTAAAAATAATGGAAAGCATATTGGAGAGAAATAGAGTACTCTATGAGCATAAACCTCAGTCAAAGCAAAGTAAATACATTGCAAACGTGCAGTACACTGATTGCAGCAGACTTCCAGTAGCTTAGTGTGCAGACAGGATTATTCCTGTGTTTGATGTAAAACCTTTAAAATGGAGCCACTCAAAATTTTAAGAGTAAAATGTTTATAATTTAAAAATTTACATATTAGGTTTATTCCTATATTGAGAAGTTAATGCTATGGTAACATTCATCTTTGGTGGAATATTGATTTTAAGACTCAGCCATTAAGAATTTGGATACAATATTATCTGAGGGTCTTTTTCTCTATGTATTAATTGATTTATGTATATTTACATAAATTGTCTTTCTGTCTCTGTGCCCATGTTTCTAGCAATCAATCTTTGAAACATAGTATGTTTTTTAGCACTTCAGATTTTTCACTGCTGAATGCAGGCTGCAGGTGCTGCTTTCTCTATAACTTTTATTTTCGTTACGTTTCCCACAATTGATCATTTTCTGTTGTTCTGAATTGTTTTATTCATTACAGTCTAGATTATCAACCAGGTGGAAAAGTGGGGTTTTTATTACAGGGAGAAAGGACCTAGCAAGTTCTCAATAAATACTTTCTTGTTAAGTGATGCTAATTTTATAGTCATTTCTTTGTTCTCTTGCTGGAAATAGTCATGGTCCTAATTTTAGACTTCAGAATTTAAAGAGAGATAAGATTATTGAAAGTACATTCATAATTTCAATATTCAAAAGGGTATCTTTATGACTACTTATTGACTCTACCATAAAGGTACATTTGTCAACTCCATTAGGGTTTAGTTATTTGCCAAAAAAAAATTTTTTTTTAAAGAAGAGAGAAGAAAAGGAAGTACATTATTAGAATCTCCACAATGGTACTATCTTTTAACTGTATTTTGACTACTACCTCCTTTAGAGAGTGTGATGCTGAAAATACCGTCTGGGACAACTGGGTTGTAGATAACAGAAACTGCAGCTGTTCTGGGGGTAAACTTTGATCAACGCCATCTGCATGCCAGTTGTTAATTACTACCATAGCAAAGCTTTTCATTTTCTTTTAAAAAATAGAAATAAGGCCACAGCATTAGACCTTTCATGTGGCATGGAATTTCTTTTTAAAAATCCTCACAGTATGGTAATATAGTATAATGAATATATAAATGATGTATTTTAATACAGTACCACTAGAGGAATTGACAGTGAAAAGCCAAATATATGTAGCTTAATTCTATAAACTACTGGAGATGGATACAAAATCCAAAAAATTGGGAGATAATCTTAATAAGGTTTATAATTTGCATTTACTAAATGGTAAAATACATATGGCTAACACAAGTGCTGATCCTTCACATTCAGCCTTATTGATTTGACCTGGGCCCTGAGTCCAGGTGTTGTGGTAGGCACCGTCACATCCTAATCTCATTTCATCCCTGTAACAATCTTTGAGACGTGTTTTATTATTAACTTTGCAGGTGTGGGAATAATGCTCACCCAGGACAAAGTACTTGTCCCAAATCACCCACTGGTTCTTATAGATTCACAATATAAACTTAAAAGTTAAAATTGGAAAATCAAATTATAAGGAGTGGAAAGTACCAAAGGACAAAAGAGGTGAAGGAAATGTGCACGGGTGATCTGCAAATCCAGCCGCACCAGCAAGGGACGTGAACCCTCCCAACAGTAGGGCAGGGATTTCACCTTCCTTCCAGAATGACAGCACATTAAAGTGAAAAGATTGTGAGTTTAGACTCACAAATGGACTGACATGACTATTTTTAACCTCTAAGTGGAGGCGACAATGACATCCTCTGTACGTATTATTCAGAAATTGTTTTTATAACCATTAAAGTGTATTCTTAGCAGGTATTTCAACAACTGAAAAGATTAAGAACAATAACACTCTTTATAGAGTGCCCATATATTTGCTCTGAATTAATTCCTGCTAATGCTATTTTGCTGAGATGTTAATGAATTCAGCTAAGATGAAGGTGCAATATAGAATCACACGGTGGCAAGAATTTTCACTGACAGCTCCTTAATTCTCTTGTGTTGTCCCTAACTTTAATGGACTTTGGGATAATTATGACAAATATGAAGAAATAGAAAAACAGAAACCACAAAAATGGGTCTTACAGTGAACAACAAAGCTCATCATTCATAGGTAATTGACGGTTGAGTGATGATGAGGTCTGCCTAGAGGATACCACTCTCACTGACCAACCTCCCATATGAGGACAATTGTGACCTGGTTGGACATAGGACCCTAAGTCCTGAGACTTGACCCCAGTCCCTGCTTTATGTCTATTACCTAAACAACCCAGTCTTTCTGCTGAAGTTTCCTACTCTGCCAGAAAGAAGATAATAAGATTTGTCTACTTCTCAAAGACACTGTGAAGATCAAATGAAGGAGTAAGTATGTGAGAAAGAACTCCATGAGCTCTGAGGGATGGTGTGATAGGCAGGGTTTCCTTCCTGGCTACACGTTGGAATCATCTGGGGTGATTTAAAAATTGCCAATGCCAGGGCCACACTCAAGAATAATTTCATCATAATCTTTGGGAATAAGACTCAAATATTAAGGTGTTAATTTTTATTTAAAGAAGCTCAGTGGATTCTTTTTGGTAGCCTAGGTTGAGACCCACAGGATTACGGGGATGTTAAGAGCACTGTTAAATGCACAACATGTTTGCTGTCTTCCTCATTCTGAAATGCCTCACAGAGTCTCTGCAGCAAGCCTACTGGGTCCAGAAGGCCAGAGTTTTGAGCTATCGTTACTCACACCCAGTGCTGTAGACCTCCCTCCAACTGACGGGCTACTGTGGGTATTAGCTCATAGCTGTGTGCTCACTAGCTATGTGCTAATACAATACTACAATTAGATTAGAAAATTGTATGGACTAAATGACAATTTGAGACCTAAGGAAATGAGATAAAAAGGAGTTATAGCATGATATTACCAAGACAAACACAAACAGTACACATTTTCCCCCAAGATACAAAGTATCAAAATACAAATTATCTAAATAATGAAATGTTTCTGACCCATGGTAGAAATAGTCGTTTATTCAATTATACTTGCACATCTCATGTTGAAGTATTTTTAAATAGGAGAAGTGTTTTTAAATGATGTTCCCAAATTTAGAGTGGAGATATTTGTGATAAGTTAAAATGTAGAATTTAGAAACAGATGTGAACTTGAAGATTATAATTATGCTCATGCTAAGGTGAAGAAATTATTCTTTATATGGATATGGGAAGCTGTCTTCATAGCAGTAGAAGTTTCAAATTTTTGTTTCCTGAATTTTTCTGAAGTGTTTATTCACCTAATACTTGAAGGTCCACATGATCTAAGAATCTTTTAAGAAATATCCTTGATAAAGACCAATTTATTTTTGCAGAGTCAGCCAACAGCTCTGTATTCCTCCGTGGAACAACTGACAGTCAGTGGCCCCGTCATACCTCACAGAATTTTAACAATTCCGTTTCACAGGCACTCTAAATCTCTTCAAAAAGCAATCTTCACTCCAGCTTGGCCTTTTCCCTGTCATGGCTTATCCATTCCAGCAACAGTATTCATGGAAAGTGTATATGTAGCACAAGTGCAAGCCAAGAAGGCTGTCAATTTTAAGACACTAATTGAGCAGAGGTCTATCATTAATCTTTGAATTTTATTTTTGAGAAGAATGAACCACACGGTAATAATAGTGGTGACTGCTGAGTGCTGAGACATTGTTTATACATGTCCTATTTAAGAAAAAGCAATGCCAGCTTACGAGCCACGATAGGTCCATCGTATCTCTTATACCTGCTTGTCAGCCACACGCCTAACACTTCCTCTTTGCTCTGAAACAATCAGATAGTAACGTAGTTGGAAATTATTTAGACAATCCAGATTCCAGCAATTCAAGAATGCTCTGTTTTTGAGTCCTGAGTTGTTCTTGCTGTTCACTTATTATCATTACTTTGAATACGCTGGTCTTCTCACAGCATTGATATTATAATTCCTGGGGGAAGCTTAGGAGAATGGATGAATTGGAACTTCTAGCTTGTATACATCCTATGGGAGCACAAAGAGGAGGAAGAGATTGAGATTTTTTTTCTTCCAGGAATTAGTCTGAAAATATAAAGACTTAATGCAATTTCTGCTCAACAACAAAAGGGTCAGCCACCTTCTCAGGAAGAAAGCAAGGTCAAGAATCGGAAACAGAGTGAAGCCGACTCCAAGCAGGATCAAAGCCGGCCATGACGTGGGGAAGGAGACAGGTGGAAGCCTGGGCTGAGGCACATGTGAGCTTCCAGATGTGCTGCAGTGACTGGGTCAAGGCGTTGGCCGGCCGTGTGTCAGCAAACCTTGCAGCTGCCAAGCTCGGTGCAGGGTGACAGCACCAGTTGCTTAGAATGATGCGGGGAAGAGATCCAGGCGGGGAGAGGAGACAGGTGCGGATGGCTCAGGACAAGGCTGGAGCTAGTGAGTGCCTGTTGTTTGATTGCCATCAGGTCTCAGATTGTTTCAGGAGTGAAGGTGGAGCACAGAGAGGCATCAGAATATTTTTTTCTTGTTTATTTAACTTATGTATCCACTGTACTAAAATCTTTACAGAAAAAGTGAATATGTGTTCATACGCCAATGAATATTTTAGGCTACGTGCTAACACAATGCTGCAATTCATACAGGGACCCAGCAAATGTTTAATGGACTGCCTCAGCACCACTGTGAAAGCCCATTCAGGTGAGTGTCTGGGTTTGATTCCCTGCACACCACTTTCCAGATGTCTGACAATTCCTTCACCTTTCTCTGCCTCAGTTCTTCGTATGGACCTGGGAATTATGCTAGTCACTATTTGATTCCACTGTGGGGAGGATTAAATATACTTATTCTTGAGAAAAACACGAAAACACTAAAAAACAGAAGCTATTACTTTCTCAAAAATCTTTTACACAAATAGACTAAATATACATCCTGGTGAACCCACACAGTTTTTCATGTCTTTTGCATCCTGGCTGGCTGTATTGAGTGAATACGCTTGGGGACAGAGGCATGATTCTCAGAGCAAACTTCAGTTAATGAATTGAATCCATCTTGTTACCAGGAACACAGCAAAAAAAAAAAAAAAAAAAAAAAAAAAAAAAAAAAAGGAAAAGCTTGAAGTTATTTTAAAAATATAATCAAGAGACTGTCAAACAATTTGTACATATGTTTTAAGAAGCAAATAGAGCAGAAGAAATTTTAAAAAAACATGAGGTCCTGCTCCATCATTTTCCACTCGGGTTACTGCCCAAAGCAGCAGCAAGTTCTTTATGTGATCAAGAAAAAACATAGGGCCGGGCATGGTGGCTCAAGCCTGTAATCCCAGCACTTTGCGAGGCTGAGGCAGGCGGATCACGAGGTCAAGAGATCGAGACCATCCTGGCCAACATGGTGAAACCCCGTCTCTACTAAAAATACAAAAATTAGCTGGGGGTGGTGGTGCGCACCTGTAGTCCCAGCTACTCGGGAGGCTGAGGCAGGAGAATTGCTTGAACCTGGGAGGCGGAGATTGCAGTGAGCCGAGATCACTCCAGCCTGGCATCTGGCGACGGAGAAAGACTCTGTCTCAAAAAATATATATATATGCACACATATATATATACACACACACACATATATATATATGTACATAAAAATGCACAACTTGTAAGTGTACAGGGTGGATTTCTGTAAAATGAGCTCTTCTGTGTAGTCACTGCCTGCATCAAGCCGTAGAGATGTGATGTCCAATACATGTGGCTATTTAGCATTTACTATGCAATTACCAAAACTGACTACTTTTATTTATTATATAACTTTTAACAACTTGAGCATATGAATTTACTTTTTATCTATAAAATTTATAAAATCTAAGGACAGATCAAGAACTTCTGTTGATAGATTAACATCTGAATTGAGATGAGTTATAAATGTAAAATACATAACTGATTGCAAAGACCTAGTACCAGAAATGTAAAATACCCCTTAATGCATTTTGTATTTATTCCACATTAGATTAAATAAAATATATTAAAAGTCTGGTCTATTTTTTTTTTTTTACATTTTAAAAATGTGGCTACTACCAACTATGTTGTCACATACAGCTTCTATTCTATTAATTTTCATCCAGAATACTCCCCACCCTGAAGACTACATTGTGCCTATACCTAGCAGTAGTGGGAAGTCTTTATAGCTCTTTAATTTCCCGTGGTTTCGGAATATCACCATTTATTTATTTATTTATTTATTTATTTATTTAATTTTTTGATACAGAATTTCACTCTCATTGCCCAGGCTGGAGTGCAGTGGTGTGATCTCGGCTCACTGCAACCTCTGCCTCTCAGGTTCAGTGATTCTCCTGCCTCACTCTCCTGAGTAGCTGGGATTACAGGCATGTGCCACCACACCTGGCTAATTTCTTGTATTTTTAGTAGAGATGGGGTTTCTCCATGTTGGTCAGGCTGGTCTCGAACTCCCACCCTCAGGTGATCCACCCCCCTCAGCCTCCCAAACTGCCGGGGTTACAGGTGCGAGCCACCGCACTCAGACTGTTTACTCATTCTACTGGTCATTTGGATTCTTTTCTTTTTTTTTTCTTTTCCTGCAGTTTGGCTCAAGAAACCAAGCTTTTCTAGCCCTTCAAAACCCAACTTTGGAATCTCCCTATTCCTAACCATTGTTGCATGCAGTATCTCCAGTTCTTTCTTGAGCTCATATTTTATTTTCTCATACTATGTAGTTCAATGCAGTCTACTGGACCAGCATACATTTTAAATATTTTTATTTTCATAGCTCTTAGGAGGTACAAGTGCTCTTTTCCAGCTTCTCATCCTGATTCCTGGCATCAGAGGCTCTATTCTTACAAATGCTTTCTCGTTGCATCACATGAACTTCCTGCAGCATACCCTGCAAAACTGTTTGCTGGCTGCTACATCCTATTTCAACACCAACACCACGTATTTTAGATTTTTGTTACAGCAGTGGCTCAAGTCAAGGTACCAACTTCTATTTCAGTCAGACTGTATGATCTGCCAGAAAAAAAAAATTACCCAGAATCTCAGCTTACCATAACCACAGTTTATTTCTTGCTGATGTCCCCATACTGACTTTGTAGTGAGTAGCTACTGCTACTTACACATCAGTCATTCATGAGCCCAAATTTTCTTCAAGTGCCTTAACCATTCCAAACATCTCAGTATCTGAATGGATCATCTGCATTCAGGCAACAAAGGAAAATAGAGATGGGGGGAGGAGAATAGTGTGGCTGTGAAACCCACGCATGGTCTGGTGAAATGTCCCAGGAAAAAAAGCACAGCATGGGTGACATCAAGCCCAGCCATTCTCTTTGGCAAAATTCTTTTCAATTTTCTGTGGTGCCTTCCTAGTTGAATTCTTCTGACTTTCAACCTTGGAAATTATCATGTGTCATTCTTTAATAATGTATTTTCCTCACTTTCAGGGAGATGATTATAAATTGTACACTCTACCTCCTATACCCACTGCTTATCTTTCATGTCATTTTTTCTTTTTCCTCTTTTATTTGTTCAATTCATATGCACCTTCTAATTAAAGTGCTGTGGGTTTTGTTGTTGTTGTTGATTTCGGTTCTTTGACTTGTTTTCCTGGACCATTTTGTTTTTCTGCGGACTTTCCTTTTCGTATTACAGAAGTTCTTAAAATGACTTAGGTTTCTTGATTACTCACATTTAAGAGAACAACGATAGAGAAGCTGAATAGGAATTCTGTCAGTGCTGGTTGTCCTGTGACCTGACAGAATGCACTGTGATGGTTGGAAATGAGCTAGCCAGTGAGCTGGGGCACCCTTGAATGTGAAAATAAGTCAGCTTTAAGCTAAGATTTCAAAGCCATATCCAATTTCCGTGCGTCCCCCTGAACATGTCTTCAGAGAATACCCCCAGGAGTTATTTATAGTTATTTTATTTTGCGTGTGTTTTAGGTGTTACCTGGGCACACATGATGCTTGGGAGGTGGGTTTAGAGAGAGGATATTGATCACATTCTCCCATCCTGTCTCTTCTCATACTTAAAATCTCTCCTGGGCTCTGCCCAGCAGGTGGGCTCCAGCCTCTACTCTCAAAGACCATTTTTCAGCTTGATTCGTCAGTAGAGAACTCTGTCTAATTTCTGTCTTCCAAGTACAGCTGACCCTTGAACAACACAAGTTTGAACTTCACATACCAATTTATACTCAGATTTTCTTCTGCTTCTGCTATCCCTGAGATGTCAAGACTAACTTCTCATCTTCCTCCTCCTTCTCAGTCTTCTCCATGTGAAGATGATGAGAATGCAAACTTTTATGATGATCTACTTCCACTTAATGAATATTGAATATGTTTTCTCTTCTTTATTTTCTTAATAACATTTTTTTCCTCTAGGTTAGTTTATTGTAAGACTACAGCATGTAATGCATATAATATACAAAATATGTGTTAATCTACCATTTATGTTATCAGTCATGTTTCCAGTCAATACTAGGCTATTAGTAGTTAAGTTTTGGGAAGTCAAAACTTATATATGGTTTTTCAACTACGTGGCAGTCAGCACTCCTATCAAGGGGCAACTGTCCTTGATCTCCAATCACCATCTGATGGCTCTTATGTATCCTTTATTTTTTATGTGCTTGTAGACTTTTTTCTTTATTTTCAATTAGATATATCAGATTTGGGAAAGGAGAGAATATTCTTAATCTATCATTTGGACAGAAGTTCCTGGTTGTTACAATTAAATTGATCCAAGAGAGGGTATTGCTTTTTCTGGAGGCCAACTGAATGGTGAAATGGTGTTGTAGAGCATTAGGTAGAACATTGATTTCAGTAGGCTACTTAAGGTAAGTTGTGGAATAGGAGTTTTCTGCTATGTTCTGGGGATTTTCAGACTCCTTGCAAGATCTAATTGATGAGAAAGCCAGGAAACTGCTTTATTTTTCTCTCATAAAGCTCAATGTTGTTTCAAAGTGTCATTTACATTTCGTTTTTAGAGATTCTTCTTTCTTTCTCTCTCTCCCTTGCCCTCTCCTTTTTTTTTCTTTCTTTTTTTTATTGCATTTAGGTTTTGGGGTACATGTGAAGGACATGCAAGATTGTTGCATAGGTACACAGATGGCAGTGTGATTTGCTGCCTTCCTCCCCCTCACCTCTATCTGGCATTTCTCCCCATGTTATCCCTCCCCAACTCCCCACCCCCCACCGTCCCTCCCCTATTTCCCCCCTAGACCCCAGTGTGTGATGCTCCCCTCCTGTGTCCATGTGTTCTCATTGTTCAACACCTGCCTATGAGTGAGAACATGCGGTGTTTGATTTTCTGTTCTTGTGTCAGTTTGCTGAGAATGATGGTTTCCAGGTTCATCCATGTCCCTACAAAGGACACGAACTCATTGTTTTTGATGGCTGCATAGTATTCCATGGTGTATATGTGCCATGCCCTCTCCTTTTTTCAAAGCATTATGAAATATTTCTTTTGGATGTATTGATTATATGGAATTCACCAAAATTTTAATGATTAAAATAGGCTATCAAATAACAGCTAGGGAGTGTTTACTTAACAAGATATGAAATTTTGTTTCATGTACTCTATGCTAGAAAATGTATTTTGGTGTTAGCTCTTCTAGCTAGCACTTATTGAATGCCAGACACTTGACTAAGGGTTTTACATGAATGATCTTGTTTAATCCTCTCAATGGTCTTATAAAGTAAAAATAGGATTAACTTCAATGTAAAGATGGTAAAATTGAGTGCTAAAGAGTTTAAAATTTTTGTCTAGTTTTTCATGGCTAATGAGTAGCAAACCAAGATTTAAAAACAGGAATTCTGACTTGAAGTCTTAACACTGAAACACTTGACAGTTAATGCAAATGTCTTCACTTTGGCCGTTTTATACCATTATTATCACTTCTGCCATGTCCGCACTGCACCAAGCTCTGTCTTCATGGTCTTTGGCTGTACTCATGTCCTACCAATTCTATTGTATATAATATTGGCCTTTTAATGCATTCACTTTGCTATTTCACTTAAATTCAAACACAAAAGGAAAACTCATTGTTTCTGTATTGTAACCAGAGTAGTAGTGGTGTAAATGTGAGTGTGCAGTGTGTAGTCTGTACATACAGACATGATTAAAAGAGTGAAATTTTATTGGTCAAAGATCAGAAATTGTGTTAAATGTTAAACCAAAGAAAGGACAACTCAGCATATTCACAAATGAAGGTACATCGACCTGCTGGCCTTCGCGAAATGTCCCACGGCCTATGAGGATTCTGTCAGGCATTAGAAGCTCAGATTTTCTATCCCCGAGGACAGTCTGAAATCCTGGTCAGTCAGATTCTCACGACTGTTCTAGAAACCCCAATCAAATATGTTCCTGCAAATCAGGTACAAGTAAGTGGGGCAAGCAACTCCCGGATCATAGCCAGGTGTTCCCTGCGAGAGGTACGAATCCGAGGTCACTTACCACGCACGTCATTTCTTGACAAACTCGAGCTTCAGCCCTACCTGAAGTCCATTACTGCACATCAAATAAACGGAAGGTATTACGAAAGATATTTTTCCTGCTTTTTTAGCTGGATGTTGTCATCAGCCAGAGCTATTAAGTCTGAATTTGCTTGTCTTTTTTTTTCTTTATAGAAAGAGATTAGAATTGTGTCTTAGTCAGCATGAGCTACTGTTACAAAAATACCGTAGACTGGAGACCTTAAAAAAAAACAGAAACTTATTTCTCACAGTTCTGGAGTCTAGAAGCCCGAGATCAGGGAGCTAGCCTATTTGGGTTCTGGTTCGGATTGTTTTTCTGGCTTGTAAACGGCCAACTTCTTACAACTTCCTTATATGGTAAAGGGAGAGAACATGTTCCTGTGTCTTTTTTTTTTTTTTTTTTTTTTTGGTCACCCAACCTGGAATGGCACAATTTCTGCTTGCTGCAACCACTACCTCCTGGTTCAAGCAATTTTCCTGCCTCAGCCTCCTCAGTAGTTGGCATTACAGGTGCCCACCACCACACCTGGCTAATTTTTGTAATTTTAGTGGTGATAGAGTTTCACCATTTTGACCCGCTGGTCTTGAACTACTGACCTCAAGTGATCCACCCTCCTTGGCTTCCCAAAGTGCTAATACAGGCGTGAGCCACCACACTTGGCCTCCTGTGTCTGTTCTTATAGGGGCATTAATCCCATCATGAGTGCTCCACCCTCATAACCTAATTGCCCCCAAAGCCACACCTCCTAAATCTCATCCCACAGGGAATTAGAATCTCTAAGTATAAATTGGAGAGGAAGAGACAATTAGTCCCTAGCAGATTCTAACACATTTCGACATCCGATTTAGATGTATTCCTCACCATAATTTTACGGTTTTAAAGAGAAGTGAAATGGGAAATCTTCACTTTGCAATGAAGTGACATTGAGTGTCCTATGTGGTTACCACCTACATCAGTTGGGGTATAATCTGTGTTTTACACTTACACCTTGGGAAACTTCACTCAGTGATACTGCTCCTAAATCAATGACAGTTTCGTTACTAAACCTTTGGCCAGTTTAATTACAATGTACCAATTCTTGTTGTAGAGATCTTTCATCTTCCTGGTTAGCATTAGCCTAGGTTTTTTTTTTTTTTTTTTTTTTTTTTTTTTTGTCACTATTGCTTCTCATAACCATCATCTACTTTCTATCTCCATGAGTTCAATTGTTTTAAATTTTAGCTCCCACAAATGAGTGAGAACATGCAGTTTGTCTTTCTGTGCCTCGCTTATTTCTCTTACCATAATGTCCTTTAGTTCAATTCATGTTTTTGCAAATGGCAGAATCTCATTCTATGTTATGACTGAATAGTACTATACTATGTATATGTACCACATTTTCTTTATCCACTCATCTGTTGCTGAACATGTAGGTTGCTTCCAAATCTTGGCTATTGTGAACAGTGCTGCAATAAACATGGGAGTGCAGATATCTCTTTGACATACTGATTTTATTACTAGCAGTGGGATTGATGAATCATATGGTAGTTCTATTTTTAGTTTTTTGATGAATCTTCCTACTGTTCTCCACAGTGGTTATACTATTACATTCCCATCAAGAGTGTACGAGGGTTCTCCATGTGATGCCAGCATTTGCTAGTGCCCCTCTTCTGGACATAAACCATTTTAACTGGAGTGAGATGATAGCTCATTGTACTTTTGATTTGCATTTCTCTGATGATCAATGATCTTAAGCAAGTTTTCTTATGCTTGTTTGCCATTTGTATGTCTTCTTTTGAGAAATGTCTTTCTTCTGAGAAATATCTATTCAGATCTTTTGCCCATTTAAAAATCAGATCATTGGATTTTTTCCTATAGAGTTGTTTGAGCTCCTTATATATTGTGGTCATTAATCCAATGTCAGATGAATAACTTACAAATATTTTTTTTCCCATTCTGTGGTTTGTCTCTTTATTTTGTAGATTGTTTCCTTTGCTGTGCAGAATCTTTTCAACTTGTGATACTTTATCTTTGCTTTGGTTGTCTGTGTTGCTGAAGTACTGCTCAAGAAATGTTTGCTCAGACCAATATCCTAGGGAGTTTCCTCACTCTTTAATTTAAGTAATTTCTGAATTTCAGGTTTTAGATTTAAGTATTTATTCTATTTTGATTTGATATTTGTATATGGTGAAAGATAGGAATCTAGCTTCATTCTTCTGTGTATGAATAACCAGTTTTTTACAGCACACTTTATTGACGAGACTTCTTTCTTCATTGTGTGTTCTTGGCACCTTTGTCAAAAATGAGTTGACTATAGATGCATGGCATTTATGACAGTTTCTATATTCTATTCCATTGCTTTATATGTTTTTATGGCAGTGCCATGTTGCTTTGGTTACTATAGCTCTGTTGTCTAATTTGCAGTCAGGAAATGTGATTCCTCCAGTTTTGTTATTTTTGCTTACAATGGCTTTGGTTATTCTGGGTCTCTTGTGATTCCATATACATTTTAGGTTTTTTTTTTTTTTTTTTTCATTCTGGTGAAGAATTTCATTAGTACTTCAATAGGCATTGCACTGAATTTTGTAGACTGCTTTGGGTAGTATGAACATTTTAATGATACTGATTAATCCAATTCTTAAATAGGGAATATATTTATATTTTTGTGTTCTCTTTAATTTGTTGCATCAATGTTTAATAGTTTTCTTGTAGAGAACTTTCACTTTTTTGGTTCCATATGGAACACCAAGATATATAATGGAATTGTTAATGTATATATTTGTATAATTTCAAAACCAAAAAAATTACATTTTGGAAAAATTGTGTTAAAGTCTTCACAGTGAAGGTGAGCTGTAAAATGTCTTGACATTTATATTAAATAGATGTATTAAAATAGTCCAATGTTGTAAATTTTCCAAATCTCCAATGTATGTTCAAGCACAGATGACATAAAATCATGAGTTGCACATATGTGTCAAATTCACTTACTTTTGTGATTTAATGTTGCCATAAAATATTTACTTTTCCTTTACAGACAAGTTTATTCTTCTGGCTGTTGGATATTTCTATTTTATGCTGAACTCAATGGACTATAATAGAGCAGTTATTTGTGGAATCATAGGAAAATATTCATGGCATTTTATTTTAGAAGCATACAGTATTCAGTGCTGCAATTTTATGCAATTCACTTATGAAATGAATCTGTTTTTCCAATTTTTTAAAACTCATTTTCATCCTTCTAAGCATCTCAGCAGGAGGTCTTTAATAGCTGTGGTGTACTATTTTTCTGTTGGACTTTGCTCATCTCTGTACAGAAGGCTAGTGACTAGTCATCTAATGCTACCTCCTCCTCTGTTGTATGGTATGTGATGTCAGACTGATCTTTCTTAGATTTAAAATTGAAGATAGAATTATTCACTTGAGACAGTAACTGTAAATTTTTTTCATTCATATGAGGTCTATTTAAGACTCAAGGATATGAATGAAAAGAAGTAGCATGATTTGTTACAGGGTACATTTTTTCAGAAGTAAAACATTTTAAACAATACCATTTATAACACATATTTTAATATTTTTAATTTTTAGTATTTCTACTCCCAGATAAATAAACCTCAGGTAATTCAGAAGTAGTAATAAGTTTCCAAAATTAGTAGTAAGAAACGTCTTCATAATTTCAAAGAACATTTGCTATTGTAATATAATTTAATAATATCTAAAATATAGAAATTTTAGTTCATTCTTTTTAATAACCACTAGTTAAAATGGTAGGAAGATCTGGTATTAAAATAAAATATTTATCATACTGAAAATCCAGCTGAAAATGGTCACTTATTTCTTTGGAAAGCATTATTTACAGAATTGTAAATAATATGATAGTCTAAAACAGCCTTTGCAACTAGAAGCATAATTCATCTTTCTCCTATCTTTGTGAAGGTGACTTTAACCACTGTATTTAGACACTGACTAGCTAGGTGCTGGAAGTGATTACATTTCATAACTTCAGATTACTAAAACAAAATCAAAGCACACATTCAAGAAAATAACATGCTTATGTGCGTTCTTTCTTTTTTGAGATGGAGTCTTGCTATGTTGCTGGAGTGCAGTAGTGTGATCTCTACTCACTGCAACCTCTGCCTCCTGGGTTCAAGCGATTCTCCTGCCTCAGCCTCCTGAGTAGCTGGGACTACAGGTGCCCACCACCACGCCTGGTTAATTTTGTATTTTTGGTAGAGGCAGGGTTTCGCCATCTTGGTCAGGTAGGTCTCAAACTCCTGACCTCATGATCCGCCTGCCTCGGCCTCTCAAAGTGCTGGGATTACAGGCGTGAACCACCATGCCCGGCCAAGAACGTGCCTTTTAATTCTTCTTTAACTTGAAAGAGTAGCAGTAACTTCATTCTTTCTGTAAGGGTATAAAGGTCACCAAACAAGTCTGTTCTAGGGCGAGGAGTCATGAGACATAGTGGTGAAGCTGCTACCTTTGAAGCTCAAGCCCGTGACCCAGGGAGGCATCAAACCACAGGAGGCTGGCGTGGGATGGTTTTAGGGAAGCACTGCGGGCCAGTGGAAAGTGCTTACACCTGGGAATAGGGGTAACCAGGGATTTTCAAAGGTTTCTGTTTATTTTCAGCACACTTTAAAATACTCCTATTTTTTGTGTCATACCCCAATGGATTAGCAGACATGAGCAAAACTAAGCCGGTGCCCAGGAATGACAGCACACTCACTTAGCTTATGTAAGCTCTTAAAGCACCCATAAAGCACCCCAAATACACCATTCTCTGACCTGATTTTCAGCACTCAGCAGTTTCGGTGAAACTGTTTCCTGCCTTCGCAATGCTCTCTCATTGACAGCCATGACAAAATTCATGAATGCCCTGGGAGATGTGGTCATTCCCAGCCTCCACACGCTGAGCTCCCAGCCCACAGCACCCATGCCAGGCTGGTCTCCTGAGTGACTCAGCTGAACACTTGCAAATGCTGTTCTGTATCAGGTGAGCAACGATACTTGCATTGGAATTTTCTTTAGTGGTTGAGGGAGGTGTGCAATCCCACTGACACCTGTGAAAACGTTCCAAGCCCTTTATTTCATCAAGAGCAGTGAACATGGATGGGCCAGCCCATAGGACAGTGCTCCCTGCTCCATCCCTGCACATGGCAGTCACTACCAATCCATCAGCGCAACAGTCCCAGTGGGTGCTTGGACTTAGTCCTCCCTCATAGATGGCAGATGCAATCAGCACACTATTCCCAGTGAGTGCTTGCACTGAGTCCTTCATCAAACAGCCCCTAGGAAGCCATTGTTAATTTATTAACTTAGGACTAGAGTTGAAAGCTCTATACCATCTTTATTCCAATTCTCTTTTCGTCACTGTGAAGTGGTGCCACCTTTGGCTGACTGCACCTATTGGTCTTGACTTTTTCGCCTGTAAAAGAAAAAGGGACTCATTTTTCATTCGACCATAATTAGCCTGACTGAAAGAAGGATGGTGGAATACGTAAAGTCTGATACTTTTTCCAATTTATTGTTCTATCATGAAAAATGTATGATACTAGGTTGCCTGTGAGAATTTGAACACTTTGCTTATTATGACTTATATGTGAGCAGATTTTCTTACTGTAGTTCTTGAGAAACATTAATCAAATTCTATTTACAAATTAAACCTAGATTATTACCCAGAAATTATTTCTCAGTGACGACCAAGGATTCTGTAAGTTAAAGCCAACTAACAATACAAGAAATTGTCTTTTTTCTTAAAGAACACTTTTTTGCCAGCATTTTTTCTAAAATTCTAAAAAGTTTCATGTCTTAGTAATTAACTATAGCTTCCAATTATACCACTTTTAGCACTCGGTATTCACATGAGAACAATTTGACCCAAATTCACTTAACATATGGAGCTTCGGCTGTTAGAGAAAAATGAGCTGAAGAAAGCTCTGGTCTTCTCCCAAGTCCCAGGTACAGTCACTAAAACACCAGTCTGAGGGTTTCATCCAGCTTCCAGTGATACAGTATTAAAAGAACTACCATTGCTAGCCATTTGATTGTGCAATAAACATTCTCTTTGGAAATGGCTAGACTTTTGGAGGGAGGGGCAGAACTGTACTTATGAGGCATGAGGTCTTAGTACTTAACAACTGTGGCTTCTAGGGACAGCTGTCTTGGTGCAGGCACTTGTGTGACCTTGTGTGACCTAGGAAGGTTATGGGACATCTCTGTGCCTTGCTTTTGCCTGTGTGAAGAGGAGCTTGCCCCTGCGGTGCTGTGTGCGTGTGTGACTAACTTGGCTAATCTATGCACAATGCTTGAGATGCTGTCTGTTAACTAGTAATGGTCCACTGCATGTAAACCATCATCCTTAACAAAGAGAAGTGTTTCAGGTTTTCGAGTGTCCCTGCTGTGAACCAATGCTCAGGAAGCAGCTACAGCATTCAGAGTTGTTGGCTGTCAGCTATGATGAGGTCACAAGCTGGGTCAACAGCGGCCTCAGGGTCAGAAAACCAGACTGTGCTGTCAGAGACTGGGACATCCATCAACCTTCTATCCCCCTTGAGGGTTTCAGGCTCTCAGTTCCAGAGGCTCTCACAGTGCTGAGGACTGGGAGCCAAGGAGATGCCGACTTCTGGAGACCCGCTTTTGTATTTCCTGGGCTCTCGCAGGTGAGATCTCGGACTCCTCAGTCACCAGTGAGGAGTCTGCTAAACGGGCCTGCCTCACCTGTCCACAACAGGGCTCGGAGTCTGCTCCAAAGAACCACCGACTTCACAGCACCATTGCCAGGCACCATTCAGGACTGTTTTAATGACGCCTGGTCTGTGGGACACGTCCTTCCCTGCTCGGCTTCAGGTCCAATCAGGTCCAAGGCCTTTTCCTGAGCTCTGCATCGCCATGGGAAAGGTGGAGATCCTGGTTTATAAACTGGGACCGACACTTTGGCCACCCCAACACTCAGGCTGCACACCAGACCAATGAAACTGAGAAGAGCTGGCATTGAACCAACACATCAGGATTAGTTTAACCTCTCAGGTATATCTGATGAGTAGTCATGGCTGAAAACCACCTCTGCTCCGCCGGGTGTAATCCCAGGCCCTCTCACCTGGGAGCTTGTTAAGATGTGCAGACTCTCAGGCCCATCCCACCGTACTGAATCAGCATCCACATTGTCACAGGTTCCTCTGATGATTTGTTTGCATATTAAGGTTTGAGAAACTGGTTTAGACTGCAGTTTATTAGTTCTTGGCCTGCCCTCACATTCAATCATTCAGGCTTTTCCATCAGCTTTTATGGGTCTGGAGTGAAGTATGGCATAGATTTCAAAATACTCCTCCAAGACTAAGAGCCACTACAATGGAACTGTGCTATGTCTTTGGACTTTACATCCTTATAAACAGGTATAGTTAGTAAGATTGCATTTAGAATGCAACAGATTCAGAAAGAAACTTTGAAAACACAAATATTTTTCACTTTAAACTTTAAACAAGGGCTTCATTTCAAGCCTCAGAGCTCTCTCTTCTTACATTTTAAATGGTGCTTCATTGCTACCTCTCTCAATTCTTAACGAGTTTTGACTTCTGGCTACAATAAATACTTTTAGTAAAATGTATCATATAGGTTTTTCTTTTTTCCTGTAATGATACTGGTAGGTCCCATAATTTGGGGCTCTAAAATAAATGTTTTGTTTACCTAACATGAAAATAAATTCACTGAAACCTGTTTTACTCAGTACAACCTTAAAGAGAAATTGCACCAGATTAGTTACACAGGAGGTTGAGGCAGGAGGATCCTTTGAGGTCAGAACTTTGAGGCCAGCTTGAGGAACATACTGAGACCCCGTCGCTAACAAAATTAAAAAGAAAATTATTTAACCAGGTGTGGTGGTGCATGCACATCTGTAATCCCAGCTGCTAGGCAAGCTGAGTCAGGAGGATCCCTTGAGCCCAGGAGTTCAAGGCTGCAGCAAGCTGTAAGAACACTGCTGCACTCCAACGTGGGCACAGAGCAAGAGTCCCTTCTAAAAAAAAAAAGACGATTGTAACATGGAAGAGAGAGATTGAACTGAACTCTGCTGAAACAAAAGATGGAGAGTTTCTTTAATTTTTTTTTTTTTTTTTTAAAGACAGAGTCTCACTTTGCCACCCAGGCTGGAAGCACAGTGGGGTAATCTCAGCTCACTGCGGCCTAGGATGGAGAGTTTCTAAGCACCTGAGTGAGCCCGTGGGCAGCTGTAGGCGACCTTGGGATCCACGTGATTAGGTCATCTGTGTTTAATTCTAAGTTAGGCCGGTACTGTCCCACAGAGACTGTAAGATCTGGGCTCCCTCTTCCTTGATTATTACATTTCAAAGGGATGGCTCCCAGGTCTTTGAGGAGGATATTTTTGAATTTTAAAGCTGGCAAAAAACTTTCAAAGAGATTTACATACGTTTTTGGGGTAGGCAAAAAGGTCAAGTTTCTGCGAGGGGTTTAATCTTTGGGCTCTTTTTTAGTCGCTGTTGGTGCAGAATAGTAGTGGGTCCAGGCTGGGACCCGAGCCCAGACGGTAGACTTAGCTACCTTCCCCCTTTTCTCTTCATTTTCCGTGGGAGAGCTCTCATCGGTGGGGCTCTGAGCTCTTTGGTACATTGGTGATGTGCTGGTCACACAATTTAAATCCAGCTTAGCAGAAAAGAGAGACTGTCGTTAGACCTTAAAACTAAATTACATCCTCCATTTCTGCTGGAACCAAATATCAGGCACTTGAGTATTGAATGTTAAAGAGAAACTTCGATTTTTTATTTTCCATTTTTCTTTATGTATATCTTTTTTTTTTTTGGGAAGCAGACAGAAAGAAGTCATGATCCTTAGAAACTCTAACACTCTTAGGTGCATACAGTATTATTATTCAATAACTTTCAAACACTATAGTCACCATTTTATAAGAAACTGGATTGCAGTGTAAACTGACAGTAAACTGAAGGAGAAATGAGTTAAGAAACTGGCCACAGTGAGTTTTGCCTTTTCTACACAGAAGCCCAGCTGGGAGGGAGAACAATTATCCTCTTTCAAATGTTCCTTCTTCTAAGAACCTCAGTGGCTTTTATTTGATATATTTCATCATGACTATCAGTCATTCTACTTCACCTACTGTTGACTAACTGCCATCCCTTCTCTATATTTTGGGGACTCACCTGCATCTTCAAATACAGGAATTTGAAAGCCTTCTGCATCCCTTTCTTTCAGTAGTACCAGCATCCGATCAATTACCCAATGCTGATGACTTTATAATTATGTGTCACATAATATCCTGTCCTCTCCTTTTCATCTTCACCAGCTTAAACTATGCCCACCTTTTTCTCTATCCTGAGCCGTGTATCAGCCTCCTAAATGGCTCCTTGTCCCATTCTCTCATAAATGTGTCTCACATTATCCACAGACCAATTCTCCTAATGTCAAAACAGTTTTACAGGATGTAGCCCAAGGGGAAAGTTGGAGAAGGAGTAAAAGGTGCATGGCATTTTCTCATATTATTTCTTTTTTTCTGATATATTTTTTAATTATACTTTAAGTTCTGGGATACATGTGCAGAACATGCAGTTTTGTTACATAGGTATACGCATGCCATGGTGATTTGCTGCACCCATCACCTGTCATTTACATTAGGTATTTCTCCTAATGCCATCCCTCCCCTATCCTCCCACCCCACAACAGGCCCCAGTGTGTGATGTTCCCCTCCCTGCGTCCATGTTTTCTCATTATTCAACTCCCCCTTACGAGTGAGAACATGTGGTATTTGGTTTTCTGTTCCTGTGTTAGTTTGCTGGGAATGATGGTTTCCAGCTTCATTCACGTCCCTGCAAAGGACATGAATTCTTAAAACTAAATGTGAATCAACAATTATCTAAACATTAAAAACTTTAACTGGAGAAAACAGCAACTCCCCTTTTCTTGTCAGATTCTAAAATATTTTCCCGAGTTTGCACATCCCTTTATAAACTGGGTTCTTGCCTTTTGTCCAGCCTCACTTCCTGGTACACTTTGTCACCATACTTTTTATTTAACCATATGAAACTATTTATAGAGACCAGAATTTTCCACTTTGTCTCACACTATTGTCTTTGTAGATGATATTCCCTTTGGCTTGGGTGTCCTCTGCAACCTGTTAGTTGAAAAACTCCTTTTTAGTCCTCAAATCTCTTCTTAGTTGCTGTTTTCACAATGGGGCCTTTCTAGATGGCCCCAAGTTAACCCAAAACTTTCATATTTAACACTGTATGGCAATTGGTATATACCTCTGCTTGGGCAAATGCTTATTATACAGTAACTGATTTTTGCATATCTCCCTACTTACTAGACTGTCGGCCCCTGGTTCAAAAGGGGTTCACAAGAGGCCTACCGTTTAGTGAATAGGGAGATATTAAAAAACCATTTAGTGAACAGTAAGCATTTGCCCAAGCAGAGGTATATACTAATTGCTACACAGATTTAAATGTGAAACTTTTAGGGGTCTATTTATCTCTATATTTCTAGTAGCTGAGATAAAATGGATCTCAATAAGTATTTGTTACAAAATGCATGAATCATTTCTCTTGCTTTGATTGACAGATGCAATTTAAAATGTATTATGTCCCCAAATGTCACTGAAATATTTATTATAATATTGCTGATACTTCTTGTCCACTCAGAAAATTATGCGAAAGTTTGGGAAAAATAAACAATTTTTTGTGCTTAAGATAAAAACTTGTTGAAGATTAAAAGATTGAAAAAATATAATATTTTTCAATCAGACCACATCTTTCATTCTAAACACCTAAGTCAAATAAATAAGTAATTAAACCATTTTTCATGAATATTTTATTAAAAAGATGAAAACCGTATTCTTTTTAGAGTTCCCATCTTGCACTTAGCTGAAAAATGTTTTTATGGAATAATGAGAATTTATTTATAAGTTGTACAAGGGTTAGTGATAAAGGTATTGGGAATTGAATACAAAGAGTGACTATTCAAATTACCTTAAAGCATATTTTAGGTATTTAACAGTATGGAGGAATTTAAGATTTTCACTGTGGATGAAAAGGGATGAGGCCCCTGAATGTAGATATTCAGCTAGTGACTAAGACGTAACACTACAGGAGATGTCATGGCGTGTGGACCAGAGCCGTGAAAACCATCAGCACCAACTCCCCTTGTTGAAATGCCTTCCGTGAGGCCTCACCCGTGAGGCAAGATGGACTAGTGGGGAACTCAGGCATCTCACCCACTTGGCAAGCATACGTTCATGAAAGTTTGAATTTCAATGTTGTCTGTATGCTGGACCATGATGGCCTCTGGGTGCACTAATAATCACATTAATGAGCCTACAAAAAAGGAGAAAACCACACCTGGAATTAGGAGATTATGACAGTTTAACAGCACCCTTGCATCACCCTTTCTGAGTGTTCAACAAAGCTTGACTTCTTATCATAAAACTTCACAACTCTGATGAGCAGATAACTAATGTGGTTTCTATTGAGCAATTAAAATAATAAAAGTGAAAGCGAGCAGCTTAAATTAAATCAAAATTTTCCCATCACTTTAACTCATTACCATATTGTCCTCATACCGGGATAAGATATTTGATTACAGTTGTTTTCTTCTTCCTTTTCTTTTTAACTTGGATATTTAGAATGAATTATATCATGCATTAAATTGGTATTTTACAACTGAATACTTCGGCTTTTAAAACACATAACTTAATTCAAATTAATTTATATACAATAATGGCTTTATTTAAACCAATGAAACCCTTAGATATGTTTTTAATATAATTTAAAGCGAAACATAATAGCTTAATTGTGTCAGGTTATTATAATAAGTCCTTAAAATGAATATAAATGTAAAACATACTTTTTAAACATTATAACTAATTCCTTACAGGATATATCTGAGTGAGAAACAATTTACTGTATTCCCTATTTACATAAGAGTAATTTCTTATAAACTATTAATATTATTGATGATGTTATTTGCAAGAATGAATTAACTTCTTTTGAGGACAGTGGCATACATACATCTTTGAAAGATGCCTAACAAAACTTCATGAAATTATGTTTAATGGAAGAAATTATTTATTTATGTACATACTGTATGTATAATACACACCACACACGCACGCACGCACATCCCTGTGACATCAAATTTAGTGAAGCATGGTGGGTGGATGGTGCTGAGTGCTGGATAATTAGAATAGCTGGTATCTGAAAAAATAAAATAGATTGCTGTCAACGGAGCTACATGTTTTTATTTGCATGCTAGAGAAAAGAAAAACTGGTCAAAATGGCTTGTAAAGTATCCTGGAAGGTGTTTTGGGAGCTTGATATTCTGAGATAGTTAAGGATTTATTAATGTAGTGAAAAAATTAAAACTGCTACTCAATCTTGCAAAAGATGAAAAATGACTATTGGATAATTGTAAAGTAGGCATAATATTGACCCTGTCCTATATCTGTAGCTTTTGTCAAACTCTAATGTCTCCGAGTTAGTTTCCTCATCTTTAAAGTGGGCTAACCAAATTTCAACACCAGAGACAGGCTTCACTTTCAGGGAATCCCCCCACTTGACAGAGAAATCTGTGTTCTGTATCTTTCAGATTTCTATTATTACACTTAATATTATTCATAGTACACCCTACTCTCTCTCTCTCTCTCTCTCTCACACACACACACACACACACACACACACACAGGCACACACTGAATTTAAGTACTTTCAAGGAAAGTGTATTTATTGCTGTATTTATCACGTTAAACAAGGAGACTAAACATTTTTGATATCATTTAATATCTTTCTGAATAATAACTACTGTTTCCTTAGGGAAATTATGTGTATTAATGAAACCCTTAACATGAATATTTCAAATGACGCTTGACACAATTTAGTGCTCCATAAATTTAGTGTTTCTATTTTGGTTTCCAAATGGTGCAAAATAACCAGATCCCAGCTTCACAAGATTTCAGGCTACGCAAAATTCTCCAAGCCAAACTCAGTTAGAGGCATTATGGGCATAGAAAGTGAAATGCAAAAATGTGAGAAGAACAGAAGCAGAGTTTCAGATTCCCTGGGAGTTTACGGATGTGCCAGGCCACAAGGTAGTGCTTGGCCCAGAGAAAGTGTTAAATTCATTTCACAAATATCAACTGCACCATCATTCCCCCATCATCTTCACCATTGCCTGGTCTGTAACCACCAACCATCTACCAGTAAATACCTATGAAAGACACAGAAAAGTAAACACCTTCTATCATTACGGACAACTGAGCTGTCAACTCAGTGACAGAATCTGGGAAGAGTTAATTTTAATTATAAGGTCTGTGGTGGGGGCTTGAGAAAAAGAAGAGATGTTGGCTTCTCTTCAGGAGGCAGACAACATCTGAGAACAGGTAGGAAGATACTTTTTATTATTTGCAACATTTTATTTGTGACTCAGACACTGACAAGGAGATAATTAAGTTTTTTTCAGGCCCAGCAATAAAGTCAGAGATACTGTAAATCTCTGTAAGAGTGATGCTTTTAAGAATACCATCATAAAAATGAAAAGAAAATTAATGGAATGCAAGAAAATATTTGCAAATGATATATCAGATAAAAACTCAAAATGCTAAAGAATCTTACAACTGAACAATGTAATGAAAAATAACCCAATAGAAACATGGCCAAAGGATCTGAGTGGGCATTTCTCTAAAGTAGATAAACAAGTGGTAAATAAGCACTTGAAAAGATGTTTAATTAAATGAGTCATCAAGGAAATGCAAATCCAAACCACCAAACCACGATGAGATACCACTTTATACCCACTAGGATGGATGAAATGTAAAAGGCAGACAACAAAAAGTATTGGAAGAAAGGGAAAAAATCGAAACCCTCATATATTGCTGGTGAAAATGTAGAATTCAGCCACTCTGGTAAACAATTTTAAAAAATGCTGATATCTGCTATAACATGAATGAACTTTGAAAAAAAGATGATACGAAGTGAAAGAAGCCAGACACACAAAAAATGGTTACTTATTGTACGATTTCATTTACATGAATCTGGGTATAAAATATTCAGAACAGGTAAATTCATAGAGATAAGAATGGGATTGAAGTTTCCTAGGGACTGGAGGGGAGAGGAATGGGGAGTGAGTGCTAAGGGGGATGGAGTTCCTTTCTGGGGTGATGGCAGTGTTCTAAACTTAGATCGTGGTAATTTTCGCATGTACTAAACGAACAGAATGTACTAAAACCAGCAGAACTGTACACTTTAAAAGGATGCATTTTATGTATGTAAATCATATTTCAAAAACAAGTTACAAAAATAAAGTAGGAATAGAAAGATTCTTCGGAAATGGTACAGATTAGCAATAGGTTTTCATTTTCTTCTCTTACCAAACCCCCACTAAAATGATAGACAGAAGGAAAATAACACAAATAAGGAGTTACAGGTATAGCCCACACACCACACTGATGATAGACATGATGATTTTAAATGAGAAGATCGTCTCCTAATATCACGCACTCCCCCACATTGCACAGCCTGGAAGTCCCAGCAGGAGCGGCCCGCATTCTCATGTGGATGCTGTGGCTGAGGCTTGGTGGGCTGCGTGGCAGCCACGGCCTTCAAGTGGCAGCCTGTGTTCTCCAGTGCACTTCAGCCCCTTTCAATTCCTAGGCTGGCCACCCAGTCCACATCACTCATTAGCTTTACTCACTTTGTCACAGCCATTTGTGACATCTGGCATGAAAGCACAATCCCAGAACGAGTGGGAAACATGGCTGACAACAGTAATCAGCCATTTCTGGAAGTCAGGATATGGTTGGAGGAGATGTACCTTGTGAAATGGAGACGAGGAAGCTGTAGTCCAGAGCAGTAGCTCTCAAAATTGTTCATTCTTTAAAAAGGAACCCACGAAAGCCACCTGTTAAAATATCACTTGGAGGCACCACTTCCAGAGATGCTAATTCAGTTAGGTCCAGGGTGGCATCAGAGAATGTGTATTTCTATCAGCCTCCTCAGTGAGGTGGATGCCTTGACCCACAGACCACACGTGGACCAGTGCGGGTCTAGAGTATGCAGGAGGTGGTCATGGCAGAGGAGGGAGGCAGCTGCAGAACCCCAAGGAACCCTGAGTCTCAAAAACACCATTTACAAAAGAGTGCTGGTGCATAAGATTGGGGGAGTGAGTGTTGCAAAGTTGTTTTTAGATTAGCCAACACAGTCCCCTCACATCTCCAAGAACCGAAGTGCTCACCCAGGCAAAAAATTGCACAGGTCTTTCATCTAGAACTTTGATCTGGACCAAAATGCTCACATGACAGCCCTCCAAGTTACTTTCCTGCTTCCTGAATCATTACCCCAAAACAAGACTGCTAGTTGACAAGATTTGCCCATACAAACAGAGCTTACAGGCAGCTTTTATTGTTTTCATCTCAAACATAACTGACCATTGAGACCTCCTTACATTTAATGATATCCTTGTGATGTAAAAGATACGAAGATTAACACCTAGAACAACTAATCACAGAAGCATCCAAAAATAGATGAAACTCAAAGGGTAAAACAGTGTCTACTGATAGTCAAGAAAAAAGTTCATCCATAAAATAAGAACAAGATACTTAACAAAAATTTAAAAGCAAAAGGTACACTTAGACAATTAAAACTATGATTTAAGAAATTTTAAAATATTTAATTACTGGTAGGAATTAAAATCAAGGAAATAGCCTAGAAAGTAAAACAAGAATCAATAGGAATAAAAAATATGAGTGGAAGCAAGAGGTATGGAAATTATCCCAAGAAACTGAAATTCAACGACGTCTAACTAATAAACATTCTTGAAGGAAGGAATGGAGGAAAACGATGGGAAATGGTAAAAAATCTAACAAAAACATTTTCCTGAAGTCAATGGCCAGGGGTCTACAGATGAAGTAAGCCTAACAAATGTCCAGTGAAATGACTGAGAACAGATGCGTGGTAAGTGTGCTGCCGTAATAACTGAGAACAGTGAATTTAAGGAGAGGTTCCTAAAATTTCCAGAATAAATAAATAAAGAGGCATCAGACCCTCCAGAAATAAGAATAGCTGCAGCTCAGAGGATTTATGCCTACAGAATTTTAAGTAATACAATTTTTAACTTAGAATTTTGTTGCAGCAAGATTTTCAGGGAAGTAAAAATAAATAAAAAAATTGGCCAAAATTTATTTTCACTTTATGTTATGGAGTGCTCTATGAAAATAAAGGATAGTTTTTTTTTAAAAATGGAATCAATAATTGAGTCAAAGCAAGAGTAAAACATCTTAGAGCAATAATGAAGGAACATAAAACAAAAACAGATGTGGAGTAGACATAGAAAATTTAGCAAGTAGCAGGAGCACAGAGCACCCCAGCAGACAGTTAGAGTGAAAAAGGGTGAGGTGAGAGGTGAGAGTTTTGACACTGTATTTGGAATATCTAATAAACAATAAAAGCAGATGATACCAGGCAGAAAAAATAACCAAGCTTGAAAGATGTCATAGTTATACTAATAAAGGTTGTTCTGAAGAAACAAACGATTGTATGCATAGTAACTAAAGATGAAAACTATCTTTATAGATAGAGGACAGTAGAGTAAAGATAGATCAACAGATGATAGATGTAGATAGATAGACAAAACAGACAAACAGATGACAGGTAAATAGACAAACAGGTGACAGATAGATAGACAAACTGATGATTAATAATTAGATCTCTAAATAGACAAACATGATAGATGACAGATAATAGATGATAGATAAATAGGTGATAGATATGAGATAGACAGAGAGATTCCTTAAATAATATTGAGATCTACAATTCCATAACTTAAAACTTTTTATGTGGAAACATAATTTCCAATTTTGTAATGCCATTCCATTTATTGAGTTAAGTATTGAATTGTAGATTGTCAGCAATAAGGCATTTTTGAAGGAGACGTTATCATATAGAAAGTGAATCGACTTTTTGTTTAGATACTTTGTGTTTCTTCAGTTTTATATTTCTCATCTTTCCAGATAATGAAAACGTTTGTCCATAACATTCTTTGATTTTTATAACATCAGCAGATTTTTTTCACTGCCTCTTCTTGGGAGACCAGTTAGCCGATTTAACAATGTGAAAACCTAACTTCCAGTTGAAAGGTATCCACACAGCTTCAGTCATATAATAAAAGGTCATGGTTTAAAATGTTGGTCACTACCAATTTGGTCAGTTCCATAGAACAATTGTGGAACTGACTTTAAAGATATACTGTCGTTAGACTGTTTAGCATTGAGATGAGAAGTAACCTCATTGTATTACTGATTTCTCCTGTCAAATTTTACATTCGTGTCATGTTTTCTCAGCTATAGAAAATTTTAAATCAGTTGAGCTTTATGCTTAGGATGTATTTGTACCACATTTGTGTGTACAACTTCTAAGAAGAATTATAATACTTCACATATAGTAAATACACATTCAGATGGCTAAGGCATTTTCAGTAGTCAGAAAATCTGGGATGAAATTGGTCCAATTAGTAGTCATTTGTTTATACTTGTTAAAAAACTGGAGATATAAACTGACATGCATTAGAGTCAGGAACATGGGCAAGAATACACTGATGCAATTTTAATAAAGTGATTTTTTAGAGTTTCTTCTGTTTCTCTTTCAACTAGAGTTATATGCACACACACACATATGCGTTTTCGTGTTTAGGAACTTTGTGAGGTCACACTATGCATATTATTCTATAATTTTAGGTAAATTCAGCAGTGACAAACACCCAAACACTATAAAAATAAGGCCCTGTAACACCTGCCTCATCCTAGAATCTTACAAAATATGGCATTGTCCAACAGAAATGCCACCAGTCTGTAACCTCTGCTATATAATGAAAGATTAAGTTTGACTCCATAAAAATTCACAGCTAGTCTATAGAAAGAACATCAGACAAAGTAAACAGACAAGTCAGATTTCTATATCTAACACATGGCCAATCAGAAAACGGAAACGACCTTCCCACTAAGTACTGAAAATGTACCAGACAATAATTTCAAACGTTTTCTTCAATGCATGACTGAAAAGGTAAGTAAATAAGGAAAGTTCTTAATTGTCGAAATTGAACAAGAACAGAACTCCAGAAGTATCCTGCTGGCTGCCCATTAGCCAGCAGGGAGGAGGGGCAGAGCCTCTGGGGTTGGCAGGGGGGCAGACAGATGAGGCACTCTGCAGGGAGCAGGACCCCAGAGGGCCACATGCTCAGGAAGGGTGGGTGTGATGTCCACGGCCGAACACCTACTCACGAAGGGTCCTGACTTGCCTTGGGAAAAGCTCTCCCAGACACATCCCCCTGGTTACATCTGCAACTATAGATTGCTCTTTCCATTGCAATGGGGCCTGAATTCACACCAGTTGTGTGCTTTTAAATTCATTTTCCTGGGAGGAATATACATTGAGCTCACTTTATGGAGGTTGATTTGGCAAAAACAATTAAAATGAAAAATATATCTTTAAACCAGGAATTCCACTTCTAGATGTATCTATTCATATAGGTGTACACACAAGACAGTATCTTCAAGGATGTTTTTAAAAGTGAAAAACAAAGAAAAGAAACAACTATATGCCCACCAATAAGGGTATAGAACAATTATTTATTTTAGGGTAATAAATAATGAGCCACAAATAAATAACAAAAAGAAAATAAAATACGACTGCAGTTATCATTGAACAATTTTTAAAATTTGACTAGATCAAGATAAATGATGGAAGTAACTGTGTTCCTTGTCCCTGTTCTGATTTCTGCTATCTGAGAAAGAAGCACTGAAAATTAAACCCCATTTAAGGAGATAATTCTGGAGAAAACATGTCTGTAGCCTACAAAAGTGGAAGTGAGGAATAAAACAGTACAACTAAATAGAAGATTGAGGGCAGAAATCAACAAAAGTTAACACTTTTGATAAATGTAGCTGGTATGAATCTCAGTCCACAAACTCAGGTCAGCAAGGTATATATATTTATAAAACTTGGGTATCCAAAAGTTTTGACTCTGAGCAGAAAGCAGAAAATTCAGCTTTGCTTATTTTCAGGCCCTACAGGGGGTGAACGTCCAGGGCCACATTGACCATCAGGCAATAGGAAGCTGCTCTCCTGGACCGCCCAAATCATAGCAACCAAGCTTCTTCCAGGCCCACGTGTGCCTGGAGCCATGCTAGCCTGCTGGGTGACACTGGGGACCTTCATTCGTGCCTCTGCAGGTGCACAGTTGGAATTTCCAGAGGGAGTCCTGCTGCCTGAAGGAGATCCCGGTATCACCTCAAGTCCCATAGCTCCATCAAGGAGGCCTAGAAGCAGCAGAGCCCCTCGGCCAAGAGACTCTGCTCTCAGACCCTGCTCTAACCCCCAACCTCCCCTTCCCTTCCGGGTGTCCTGGGATTTACCCCCAACCCTTTCCTGGCTCCCAGGACTTTCCTCCTGCACCGACAGTCCAGAAAATCCAGGGTAAACTCTTTGGGGGTTTAGGCTTTTACAAAAGACAGGGAGAGACAGGCTGCCTTTGCTTTTCATCCCAGCCAAAACCCCAGGGGAGTGGGGGTGGAGGGAGGATTTCTAAAAGAATTACAAATCCTGGCTACTTGCTTGAAATGAAGAGAAGGAGAAAATTTCGGGAAGTACAGAAACAATGTACTATTTCAACAACTTATCTTGGCCACATAAAGAAAGAGGATTTAAGCATGTCCAATTTAAGCCACAATGAAAATGCTTACGGCAAGAAAGCATCAGAGGAAACAGAGGCTTGTTGTCTGGTTTAAAATCAAATTCTAAATAAAACTGTGACATCAAATTCAAAGAGAAAGGCAAACAAGTCTTTGGAAGCTATGAAAGCAAACTAATTTAGATGGTTTAAAACCTGCAGCTTGGCAGTGTTACTTCCCTGAATACAAAGGTGCCTGGTCCATGATCTCTGTTCTGAAAGGTCTGCCACTGAAGACACAAGCCTGTAGAAAGGAGCACCAGGGGTCTGCACTCTGCTTATTCAGCCCTGGGGGAAGTTGTCCTCGCAGTAGCTAGAGATGTCCTCCCTATCAGAGTCAGGCCTCTTGCCCAAAGACATCCAATTCACCAAGATGCCACTGCAAGTAGACTTAGTTTCTTTCAGAATCCTGGCTAAATGGAGAGCAGGTGGTAGGGGTTATCGTCTTCTAAATCAAATTTATTTTCAAGGAGAACAATCGTGTTTATCCTTGCATTTTTCCCTACATTGTAAAATGTTAACTGGAATATATAAGATGATTTTCTTTCACATTTCACCATCCTGATTAACATGTGCTAGTAAACAAACAAACAAAATGTATAAATGCATTTCTGCGGAGATAATGAATGAAACTGTCTCCTAGACATTTTTTTGTGAGAAGAAACAGAAAACCGGGTTGTTTGTTGGAGCTGGAAAAACTATAAGTAGAGATTTGGGGTTTTTGTTTGTTTTATTTTTGCTCCTTTGGGGGAATAGATGTGTAAGTGAAAGAGTGTAATACCATAAAAGAAAAAATGATGAAGCAAGAGAAGGAGGCAAGAATTGCTAGCACCATCTTTGAGGAGAGAGGGAGTAATTTCCCAGTGGGCTCCTGGAGCAGTTGGTCTTAGTCAGGATAGTGATTGGTTCATGTAGGAACAGGAGGATGTGGAAGATGAACACTGATGCTGGATGTTAATAGAAGGCATCATGGGCGCCAGGTAGTCTTTCAGTTGTTTCTCTTTGTGAATGACCAACAAGAGCATCTGTGCCTCCCAGCACTTCCGTAGATGTCATTGCTTCTCCTTTCGTAGGAGCTCTTTATCTCTGAAAAATTCCTTTCTCCTGCATCTTTAACTTCTTTCCATTGACCTCTTCTCTTCCATTTAATGGCATTTTTTGAGTTTGCTCCGTCTTAAACTGTAACAAAAATTCTCCAGATTTTCTCCACTTGGGCTACTGTCATTCAACACATTCTTACTAACAGCTGCTCTTTGCTAGATCCTAAGCTAATGCTAAGAATCAGAGACAAGTACCAGGAGGTTCTGTTTCTTGGGTGCACTAACCAGCTAGTAGGCATGTCCTGTCTTCCTCCTTTCCTAGAGAGGAATCCGAGAATAGTTGTTTATAATTTCCGTCTCCATTTTCTCACTTTTCTTTCCAGCTTCTGGGTATTGCAATTTGTTTCCTGCCTCAGGAGTTCACTGAGATTCTCCTAGGGTCCAGTGATCTCCTAAATGACAAATCAATCCCTGAGCCATTTTCATGCCATACTGAATGTAGTGTGCAGACTCTACAGGAACCCTCAATGATTTCCACCTCCCGCCATTCACATCCTTCTTTAACCCTCTCCCTTAACTGCAGAACCTGTGGCTTGCTGTAAACAATCAAATATGGCAATGGTGATGGGATGTCCCTTCAATAATTATGTTAGAATATGTAAGACTCCATTTGGCAGATGGAGTGAGAGATTCTCTTTGTTGACTTGATAAAGTAAGCAGACATGGCGAGGAAGGCCAAGCAACAAGAAACTGGGGTGCTTCCAGGATCCAAGAGTGACTCTAGCCAACACCTAGCAAAAAACGGAGCTACTCAGTCATATAGACATGAGGAAATATTAGGTTGGTGCAAAAAGAATTGTGGTTTTGCCATTACTTTTAAAAACCACAATTCCTTTTGCACCAACCTAATATATACCATAACCTGAATGAGCTTGGAAGTGAATCTTCCGCAGTCAAGCCTCCACATGAGAACACACCCAGCCAACACCTTGGTTGCAGCATCCCGAGATCCTGGGCAGAAGGTCCAAGTAGGTGATTCCCAGATTCCTGACCCATGGAAACTGTTAAATAATGAATACATGTTTTAAGCTTCTAAGGTTGTGATAATTTGTTAGGCAGAATCAGAAAATCATTGCATTGTACGAGTTAAGAAACATTTGTATCAGTTTACCCATTTTCTCCCTCTAGAAAATTTCTTCATCCTTTTTTATCTATATCATTTCTTCCTGATTTTGCTGTTTACTCTGCAAAAATTTATGCTACTCTGGTATGTGAGCTAATCTTGTCTCGTCTCACATTCTTCTCCTTCTTTTTTCTTTGAGACAGAGTTTCACTCTTGTTGCCCAGTTTAGAGTGCAGTGAAACAATCTCGGCTCACTACAACCTCCACTTCCTGGGTTGAAGCAGCTCTCCTGCCTCATCCTCCCAAGTAGCTAAGATTGTAAGCGTCCACCACCATGTCCAGCTAATATTTTGTATTTTTAGTAGAGACTGGGTTTCACCATGTTGGCCAGGCTTGTCTCGAACTCCTGACCTCAGGTGATCTGCCTGCCTTGGCCTCTCGAAGTGCTGGGATTACAGGCGTGAGCCACTGCAACCAGCTTCACATTCCTCTTAATGCTCATATTCCTCTAGGCTGTGCTCTCTGCACATGGTGGTGGCTTCCAGATTTGCATCTCTAACTTCAATTTCTTTAAAACCAAAGACACATATTTGTGATTTTTAAATAAATCCAACAACTCAAACTGAACATATCTAAACCCTGATATGCCTCCTGTACAACCTAACTAGAAATTAGTCAACATCACTCAGTTTATCCCCCTGGCCAAATTTCCATAAGGAACCCTCTAAATCACTCCCTGTCTCTAATGTGCCTCATTCAAAACTTCTGATTAGCCATACGTTAGTTGATGTTAAGTCGTATGTGTCTCCATATATTTCCCTCCTCTCTGTCTCTACCGACGATACCTTGGTGTGGAAAGTCATTCTTTCCTGGCCCATTTCAACAGCACCATAATGGGTCACCATATTCTAGCCTTGTTCCCATTCAATGGTCAGCCCAGCATTTCTTGAGTAGTCGGAGCTGAGAGTAGCTATGGACTGCAAGCCACATCTGGTGACACCCTTACGGGGCTCACTTCTCTACCATCCAAAGATGCTTATTGCTCAACAGGGAACTATCGTCTCACCTCTAAGCAGTGCTACCCAAGGTGCTGGTCTACAAAGAGATGAGGAACTTGAGTCAGGATGTAAATTAATGCATTGCTATCTTCAACAACGTGAGCTTTTAGAAATCAGCTGACCTAAATGAAGTGCACTTGATGAAGTAGTTGATTTCCATTCTGGAGCACGGTTCTTAACATGTCTGAGGCCAGAACAAATGATTTGCCGACTGCAAGAGGATTCAGAGACGGCGCTTGGGTAGGAATGGTTCAGAGCATCCCCACTGTTGTTAAAATGACTTCTGTAAGAATGAGTCATTTTTAAATGTCTTTCTGTACAAATTAATTCAATGGCTCTCTTTCACTTATTAGATAATCTGCAAAGTCCTATTATTAGCACAGAAAACACCTTAATGAAATAGCCCTTGCCTACCTCTCTATTCCTAACTTTATACATTATATTATGCTTCTAGCATGTGGAGCAATTTGCTTTTTTTTTTCTTTACTTTACTTTACTTTACATTTTCTTTCCATTACATTGTAAATTATTTCTTCTTTGCTAAATGCTACTTCATTCTTCAAATCTCAAGACTGATGCCAGCATTTCTATGAACTACATTCTGCCTCATAATATTTCGTACACACCTCCAGTTTCAATTTTATGCTATCTTTCAGGATAATTGTCACCATTCACTAGATTGAGTTCTTCAGAGGCGATGATTTTGTCTGAGTCATACATGTATGCCCAGAGCACAGCACAATCCCTGGAGCTTGAAATATATATGTGAAACAAAGCAAATTAGTCTTATCAATATCTTCACTCTTGGAGCTGTTTGTTTTTCTAGGTATTCAGTGCTGCTTTCTGGTAGTTAGCAGCAAAACATCCCATATATGTCCACCTTGGAAAATTTGTCTCAGAGTTACCACATTAATGTAATAATAATAATGAAACCTAATGATTGAAATTGTAATACTGTAGCACACTACTGGGATTGATATTTTTGTGGCTGATAGAATCTCATATGTTACTTAAGCTATTGATTAAAATCTACCTTGCCCATCTTGCTCATAGAGAAAGTTTACTTGGGTCATAGAGTAAAAAAAAAAAAAAAAAAATAGATAAAGGAATAGATTTGGAGCAGAGGTGAGGACTCATTTGTCTCAGTTGTTTATTTGTTTTTCTTTCTTTATCTTCTGGAGGCACTGCTTTTAAATTTTCTCCGTTTACATCAGTAGCTCTAGGCTGGAGAGTTTGAACTTCCCCAGATAAGGTGAACAACATTTCTGATGAAAAGACAGTTGTATACAGGGAGGTGTTTCTTCCTTTCTTGGTGTGTAGGAATTATTGCTGTGTGGGGTTTCTTTTTATTAATAACATGCTAAAGCCAATCACACTTTTTATGAGCACACTGTTCTTTCTCAGGATAAGTAGAATAAGTCTACCATTTTGTAATGACTATTTCACTACAATCTTTACCCACTTACTCTTTTTGCACTGTGAAATGTTCGTGCTTCTCATCTATCATTTCTCCACTGTACCAGGCAGAATAAATTGCTTTCTTCCAGTAATTAGTCTCAGTGGAGACAGAATAAACACTGTCTTTAAACAGAATACGTTGCAGCCTAACATTTTTTAGTAATTTGTTTTACTGATTTTGGTTACCTATGCATATCCTTAAATAACTAGACAATTGAATGAATTTGATGAGAAATGTTAGTTAACCTAATTGTCTTTGAGTCACTAGCATCACAGTGGAATGCTTTAGATTACTTGGTTTTAAAAGAAAGGAATGAAATAAGAATGTCAATCAATAACCTGATAGCTTTTCACTATGTGAATTGACTCACTTTAACCAATTGATCTGCAGATCTCTTATTCATATACTAACTTACAATGTTTTAAAAGAAAATAACACCATGACAGTGAACTAAAGCAAAATGATACCTTTCTTTTATTCAGGACTAAATCCATTTGAAAGAATAAAATTTATGGCAACATATTTTATGATTTCATTTATATGAAATGTCCATCATGGATAATCTGCAGAGACAGAAAGTAGATTAGCGTTTGTGTGTAGCTTAGGCAAGAAAAAAATAGGGAATGACTTCGGATGGATAGGGCGTTTCTTTGAGATGATGAGAATGTTCTGGAATTGGATTGTGGTGATGGTTGCAAAACTCTGAACGTACTGAAACTACTGAATTCTATATGTTAAAAGGGCGAATTTTATGATGTGTGAATTATATCTCTATAAACAATAACAGATGGAGATGGTGTTATCTATATTGTATTTCAATTTTAATGTGCCTCTGTATTGAAAGCACAGTATTTTTTTTTCTGTCTACTCCCATTGTTTTGAGAATGGAAAATTGATATTTTCTAGTTGATGAAATATCTAATTCATGGAGTATCAGATTTAGGAGTTCTTTATTGGCTAACAGTTCAATTTTTAGTTTTTAATAGGGGTATCTGTCCCTGAATAAATTTGCTAAGAGTTCCACTGACTGGCCGCACTTCCTGGCTCAGCTTCCCGCCCCTCCCTGCAGGTGCATGGGCAGCTCTGGCTGGTCTCAGAGAAGAGCAGTAGGGTCTGTGAGGCGCCGGGAGACACCATCAGAGGCTCAGACCCTCCTCCTTCTCTGAGAGAGACATAGCACATTCATGTGTGTCTACTTGCAAGCGTCCCCAAACTACGGCCTGCCCCCTGAGGCCATTTATCTGCCCCCCCGCCGCACTTCAGGAAGGGGCACCTCTTTAATTGGTGGTCAGTGAGAGGAGCACAGTATGTGGCGGCCCTCCAACGGTCTGAGGGACAGTGAACTGGCCCCCTGTGTAAAAAGTTTGGGGACGCCTGGAGGAGTATCGTTGCTCATGCAGTGTTTACAACTACAGAACGAACTCCATTCAGTCTCCCAGTCACTTATTGAATGACTTTCCTCAGTCTTAACAATAGTAAATAAGACTGAGGCAGGAGGATCATTTGGAGGCCAGGAGTTCAAGACCAGACTGGACAACAAAGTGAGACCCCCCCATCTCTACAAAAAATTAAAAATAAAAATAAATAAATGAATGAATAAATAGTATGCAAAGAAACATATAAACCAATAAGATTTTTACTGTGGGCCATGGGCATTTTTACTGTTTTGTTTTTACGTGATTTACCACCTATGAAATGGGAGCAGATGATTCTGATATAAATCAGGTCTTATAGTATAGATATCCTGGTAACAATAATTACTTTCTCAAAAAGTGAAAAAACTTCTGAGCCCAAATTCGTTGCACAACTCACTTATTTTTAGCCTTTCTTGAATCAGTAAGCTTCCATTTAATGATCACTTAGATATTTTCTTTAAAAGATTAGTTAACAAGGGCTTAGCAATACTTGTAAACTGTATTTACAACCAGTTTGAGAAAAGATGTGGTGAGCAACCCAGTGGCCCCTGACTGAGCAGCTGCCAAGTCCAGCGGGTTTGTGTTGTTGGACTCACACGAACAAGACCAAGAACAAACAACATGCTAAGATTTGTCTCTCTTCAAAAGGCAACATGAAGATTCACTGAGCCTGTTTTGACTGTTACTAATAAATATCTTGATGATAAATTTTTAAAACTGTTGTACAAACATTGTAGAATTCTTATACCTAAGTACTTTAATAAACCAGGCATTTAAAATAGTAATTACAAAATATTTTTAAAAGAAAAGGATAAAAAAGAGACACTTTAAACATTATTAGTATGTTCCTACTCCTAGATAAGATATTTTTGATTTCCTTTTCACTTGAATTTAAAAGAAGACTTTAAAATAAATATAAAACATGCACATGTGAAGTTCTTGCTACTATAATAAAATCGGCTCCTTTTTATGTAGAAACTCATAAGGCTTTTGCTAGACTGTCTGTACCTGCTTTCTTATGTGAATTATATTTTAGTTCAGCACTCTTTATCAGCTGCAGGGAAAAATGGGTATTTTATCATAATCTGTATTGACCATAGCTATTAGTTTTTTTGTAAACCTGAATCCAGGACTTAGCATATATTTCGTTGTCTGATGAAAATGTTTAAAAAAAGATAAGAGAATAAAAAGAAATGTAAATTAGATTTATTGTGTGAAAGACAATTATTCTTTTATTTTCATAATATATTCAAACTCTGTGTGAAGAGGAAACTAATTTTAGCTGAATTCTTAAGAGAGAAAAGGCACCAGCAAAGCTTCTTAAATTAGAAAAAGTCCTAAAATATACAACTTCTTTCTCTAATCCAGAATTTGTTAGACTTATTTGAGTATTAATACCAACTGATGCTCTTAATCGATATTTACATACTCTTTTCATTTTTAAATGGTTTTACTTCTTTGTTCTGCTTATGGTTGTCTCTGAATTAAAATTTTAGAAATGTGCTACAGAGATGCACTGCCTATTTCTCTGCTATGCATTTGTTTATTAAGGCCAAACATGAATCAATCCATTCTAATAGAGCAAAGGCACTTATTTATTCCCAGAAACACAGTGCCAGCAGGGCATGTGTCTTCTAACACAGCAGTCCCCAACCTTTTTGGCACCTGGGGCCAGTTTGGGGTAGGACAATTTTTCCACAGACTAGGGTTTGTGGGGATGGTTTCACAATTATTTAAATGCATTGCATTTATTGTGTGCACTTTATTTCTATTATTATAACATTGTAATACATAGTGAAATAATTATACAACTCACCAGAACATAGAATCGATGGTAGGTTCTATACAGTTCTAGAATGTAGAAGCCCTGAGTTTGTTTTCCTGCAACTAGATGGTTCTATCTTGGGGTGAGAAGAGACAGTGACAGATCATCAGGAATTAGATTCTTGCAAGGGGCGTGCAACCTAGATCCCTCACATGTGCAGTTGACATCAGAGTTTGAGCTCCTACGAGAATCCAGTCCCAGGGCTGATCTCACAGGAGGTGAAGCTCAGGTGGTAATGAGAGCAATGGGGAGTGGCTGTAAATACAGATGAAGCTTGGCTCACTGACCTGCCACTCACCTCCTGCTGTGTGGCCTGGTCCTTAGCAGGCCAGGGACCTACTAGGTTCATGGCCTGGGTGTTGAGGATACTTGTCTTAATGGGTGTTCCAAGAGGTATAAAACAGGTGCTTCTTAGGAGCAAAAGGTTCAGAGATCAATTCTTCCAGGAACTGTGGAGCTCAGGACTGAATCAGACTCACTTTGCAGAGGACTTGAACAGCAACGAGGCTGTGGAGGAGCAGCAGTAGAGGCTAAGACACTCCTCCAAGCGAATGGGATAGTTTTGAGGAAAGATCATGTCTCACTAACTCCTGCATCCTCAGTGCCTAGAAAAGTGTTTGGAACATATAAGATGCTCAGTAAGTATTCGTGGAATTACTAATATCTTTGGGCAAATCATTTTTTGAAAAGAGTAAGGTAATCTTTGGTATTCTATTATTTAAATACATAATGGAATCCTTTGATAGAAAACTGACATAAAAATCCCTTATGCTAGAAATATGGGACAAAACTCTCCTTTTCTCTGTGAGCTCTTTTTTTCTTGTTCATTTAATGGTTCTTTGAGTGGTTTTATGATTGCTAAGACTCACAGGAAAAAGCAGTTGCCTGGTGATTACCTATATTTTTCTTGACTTGGGGGCTAATATTACTAAAAACAATGTTGTTTTGAGGTGTTTTTAACCTATTTTTTTTATCTCTTTTTGGTACTCAGTATCTAGATTTATTTGTGTCTATGGGAAATCAGGAGGAAGTCAAAACCCCCTTTTTTGCTGTGGTATCTCTTCACGTTTTGGAGCTATTGAATAAAATAATTTTTCTATTCATTTAAAAATAAATGGATGGTTAACTCTGTCAAAGATAATTCTGGTTGTAGAAGCATATCAAATATATATGCAGTTACCTGCCATTTAATACTAGTTGCATTCAAATGGCCATCTGACTTGGGGACATATATATGGTTCATTGGTTCTAAGTATGTTGACTTAATATTTCCTAATTTAGCCTTAGTGTACTCTACTAAGTACTTGACTTTTAATATTTACTAATTTAGCTTTAATGTATTGTGTTAAGTACTACTCTAGTTGGTGGTGGCAAGTTTGCTGCAGGACGTACCTTCCGGGGATTCCGGAAAACGTGATTTTAGCCTTCTTACCTTTCTAAATAGAAGAAGTTCGGAATGCAGTTGCAAAGAGCCAATCCCGTCATCAAACACATTCATCTTTAATTGATTGAAAGACAATTGCCTCCAATTCCAGGCATCACCTCTGTATCCAAGGCAAGATGAAAGTGCAAGACCCCGTGAAATTCCAGCTGTCATTTGTCTTTCCCTGATGCCACATACCACTTCCAAGCAGAGACCTCCCTATACTTCATTATTCATAAAGGTCTCATGAGGCCACATCTAGCTGCAAGGGAGGCAGAAAGAGGGCAGGAGCTCTGAAATACCTTGACCAGCCAGTATGTAGTGCCACTTTATCCACTCAAGTGTCACTCAATAATCAAAATAAAGAATGCTTTCAAGAATTCATGCATTTAGGGACCACACAGTCTTGTTGAAAGAAGAGCACTTGATAATAAAATCAGCTATCCAAGAGATGAATGAAGATGTTCAGGGTACAGAATTAATGGTACATGTTGAATCCAGTATTAAAGAAAGGTATGGAGCAGGAAATGAATGGTATAAATAACAACACCACATCAAGTTAGGCTGCAGTATGAAAGGGAAGAGGAGTGGAAGAGAAAAGTATCTAAATATTTGTATCTCTCATGGTGAGGGTCAATAGAATCACCTAAAGATAATAACTTAATTGAAGTTTAAGAGCATAAATAAATAAAAAAAACAAATTATAATAACATAATCAAGTATATTATTGATGTAGGGAAGATGAAAGAAAAAAGAATAATTCATAATGTTTTAATGACTTCATCTGGAACTTAAAGAAAAGCAGAGGTGAATATGTCTTTATTTCTTACTATTGTTTAGCAGTATCCACTGCTGGGTTTTTAAATTTTATTTTATTTTACTTTAAGTTCTGGGACACATGTGCAGAATGTGCAGGTTTGTTACATAGGTATACATGTGCCATGGTGGTTTTCTGCACCTATCAACCTGTCATGGTAGGTTTTAAGCCTCACATACATTAGGTATTTGTCTAAATGCTCTTCCTCCCCTTGCCATCTCTCCCCGACAATAGGTCCTGGTTAGTGATGTTCCCCTCCCTGTGTCCATGTGCTCTCACTGTTCAACACCCACTTATGAGTAAGAGCAGTGTATGGTTTCCTGCTCCTGTGTGTGTTTGCTAAGAATGACGACTTTCAGCTTCATTTATGTCCCTGCAAAGGACATGAATTCATTCTTTTTTATGGCTGCATAGTATTCCATGGTGTATATTTGCCACATTTTCCTTATTCAGTCTAACACTGATGGTCATTACTATTGTAAATAGTGCTGCAATAAACATATGTGTGTATGTGTCTGTATAGTGGAACGAATAATGAACATTTGGGTATATACCCAGTAATGGGATTGCTGGGTCAAATGGTATTTCTTGTTCTAGATCCTTGAGGAATCACCACATTCTTCCACAATGGTTGAACCAATTTACGCTCCTACCAACTGTGTAAAAGCTTTTCTATTTCTCCACAGACTTGCCAGCATCAGTTAGAATGAATCACCATTCTAACTGGAGTGAGATGGTATCTCTTTGTGGTTTTGATTTGCATTTCTCTGATGACTACCAGTGATGAGGTTTTTTTTTTTTATTTGTTGGCCACATAAACGTTTTCTTTTAAGTGTCTGTTTATATCCTTCACCCACTTTTTTATGGGGTTGTTTTTCTCTTGTAAATTTGTTTAAGTTTCTTATGGATTCTGGATATTTTAAAAAGTATTACACAGATATTATTAACATTTAAACATAAATTTTTAAGACAAAATAAACTCAGACTGTAATACTTCTAAATACATAGAGGGAAGGCACACATTCAAGCCTCAAATTAAAAACACAGAGAAAATGGAGAAAAAGAGAAAAAAATTGAATAATTACTAAAAAGGAAATAGCTTTGGGAGACTAAGGGCAGAGGATCACGTGAGGCCAGGAGTTCAAGAGCAGCCTGGGCAACATAGCAAGACCCTGTCTCTACAAAACAATAAAAAGAGAAGTTAGGGAGGTGTGGTAGCCCTACCTGCAGTGCCAACTACTTGGAAGACTGAAGCAGGAGGATCACTTGAGCCCAGAAGTTTTAGGCTGCAGTGAGATGCGTTAGTGCCACTGCACTTTATCCTGGATGACAGAGCAAGACTCTAAGAAAAAAAAAAAGAAAGAAAAAAATAGAAAATGAAAAGAAAATATAATGAAGAAGACAAAACTGAGATTGAAGTCACGTATCATATCCATAAATGTAGATGAGATGACAAACAAACTAAAGGAAAACTTTTCTGACTTTATCAAATATAGAAGCCAAACATTTGTACACAAAACAGTGAATTCTAGAACATACTTATAAATCAACACTGAGAATAAAAGGAAAGGAAAAGAACTAACAGATAAATGTATACAAATGAATTCAAGGATCATAAGATTATGCCATGCAAGTTTAAATACAAGGCAAAAATATTGAAAGACATAAAGAGATGCTTTATGATGATTAATGTTCAATATAAGATAAAGATTTACAATCATCATGAACCCAGTGCTGCTGATATTGTACATATTGTACACTGAATTCAAGTGTTGTGCTGTGGGCTCTGATATATGTGAGATTTCATTTTGAGCACTGCATGGAGTGAGAGAGACAGAAGACAGGAGACTTAACCTAGGGCTATCCTAGGTTGGAAGTCTCATAGAAATTCCTTGAATAGAGCTGGTCCCAAAGAGTTAGCACTATTTTTGTACAGGAAAGCAATAAATAAACCTGCAGAATCAAAGAAGGCAGGAAGGAAACTCATCTGCCGTAACTTCAGCATTGAGTGACCACATAATTCAGGGGTCCCCAAACTACGGCCCATGGGCCGCATGCGGCCCCCTGAGGCCATTTATCTGGCCCCCGCTGCACTTCTGGAAGGGGCACCTCTTTCATTTGTGGTCAGTGAGAGGAGCACAGGATGCGTCTGACGCACATCTGGTCTGCGGCTGCGGCGCCCCACATCACCGAAGCAGTGTGAAATAAGTAGGAAGAAAGGCAAAGCACTATAACCACTACTACACAGTACAATGGCCCCATACTCCCCCAAATGTACAACAACATAATGGCCCCTATAACCTCCCTTTGCCCAAAAGTCTCCCCCCACATTACTACATACCGTATTCCCCTATTATAAGACCCTGTCTTATATTAATTTTACCTCCAAAAGACGGGGGCTGTCTTATTTTTAGGAAGTGTCTTATAATAAGGGAAACATGCAGCAGTGGGCTTCCCACAGAAGACTCCCACCGCTGCTGCAGATGTCCAGGACGCTGTATACACAGTGTCACAAGCTGATCACCGCCATCCCTGTATACAGCACTGGAGGCGATGCTGGGCCTGTGACACTGTATTACTGCTGTCTGGGATAGTGGAGGCAGCAGCGCTGGCTGTGAAGGGTGTCACACCTTGCATAATCCAGCCCTCCAACGGTCTGAGGGACAGTCAACTGGCCCCCTGTGTAAAAAGTTTGGGGACCCCTGACATAATTTATCATCCAAACTGGGATACTTTTGAAGGGAAAGACACACTTCTTGTAATTGTGCTACAACAAAGTCTGGGATAGGAACAGTAATACTCTGAGAATTCAGTACCACAATATAGTTCTTAAGCCACTTTCAACAAGAGTTCACATTACCTACATGTCTCTGAAAAACCTATGCAAACAATTTAACTTAAAGTAGTCTCAAGGAGGTAGTAACCCTTGGGGCCTGGCAAAACAAATACCATTCCTCTTTCAGGAATACAACTTTAAAACAGGCCTAAAAGGATTTTCACAGAAAAAGTTGAATATGAGCTTAAAGAAAAATAGAAAACATACAGGGAATAAAATAAAATTTGAGTAAAGGCAGCAGAAAATCCAACTGTATAATGAAGCCCTCATTCAAACAATTAAATAATTCCACAGAATGCAAGACAAAGAGGCAAACTTGTAAAAGCTGCAATTAATTTCCAAACTCCATAACATACAATTTAGTCATTGGTCATTTGTATAGCTGCAATTAAGTAATTAGCTTAATCACAGTAGATGAGAAAAATACATAAAAACAATGGCAAATAAACACAAAACAAATGAAAATAGTTACATGTGATTACATTGCTAAACCCTAAGCTAATAATTTGAAAATCAGATTAAATGATAATTATTAGGAAGGATGAAATGTCTAAAATTAATCTTGAAAATATTTAAAATCTGTACAGTCTATCATTGATGGGCATTTAGGTTGATTCCATGTCCCTAATATTGTGAATAGTGCTGCAACGGACATACATGTGCATATATCTTTGTAATAGAATGATTTATATTCCTTTGGGTATATATCCAGTGATGGAATTGCTGAGTCAAATGGTATTTCTGGTTCTCACTCTTTGAAGAATTGCCACACCATCTTCCACAATGGTTGAATTAATTTTTATTCCTACCAACAGTGTAAAGACATTCCTATTTCTCCTCAACCTCACCAGCATTTGTTGTTTCTTGACTTTTTAATAATGGCCATTCTGATTGCCATAAGATGGTATCTCATTGTGCTTTTGATTTGCATTTCGCTACTGAGCAGTGATTGTATTAGTCCATTTTCACACTGATCAAGACAGACCCAAGACTGGGCAATTTACAAAAGAAAGGGTTGTAATTGGACTTATAATTTCAGGTAGCTGGGGAAGCCTTATAGTCATGGCCTAAGGAAAAAAGGAGCAAATCATATCTTACATAGATGGCAGCAGGCAAAGAGAGAGTTTGTGCAGGGCAACTCCTCTTTTTAAAAACATCAAATCTTGTGAGATTTATTCACTACCATGAGAACAGTATGGGGAAAACCACCCCCTGATTCAATTATCTCCCACCAAGTCCCTCCCACAACATGTGGGAATAACTCGAGTACAATTCAAGATGATATTTGCAGGGGACAGAGCCAATTTATATCAATGATGTTGAACTTTTTCTCATATGTTTGCTGGCTGCATGAATGTTTTCTTTCAGAAGTGTCTGTTCATGTTCTTTGCCCACTTTTTAATAGGGTTATTTGCTTCTTTCTTGTAAATTTGAGTTCCTTGTAGATTCTGGATATTAGACCTTTGTCCAGTGGGTGGATTGCAGAGATTTTTCTCCTACTCTCCTGGTTTCCTGTTCACTTATTGGTAGTTTCTTTTCCTGTGCAGAAGCTATTTAGTTTAACTAGATCCCATTTGTCAATTTTTGCTTTTGTTGCAATTGCTTTTGGAGATTTCATCATGAAATCTTTGCTGGTGCCTATGTCCTGAATGGTATTGTCTACATTTTCTTCTAGAGTTTTTGTAGTTTTGGGGTTTACATTTGAGTCTTTAATCCATCTTGAGTTAACTTTTGCATAATGTGTGAGGAAGGGTTCATTTTCAATTTTCTGCAAATGGACAGCCAGTTATCCCAGCACCATTTGTTGAAGAGGGAATCCTTTCCACATTGCTTGTTTTTGTTAGGTTTGTAGAAGATCAGATGGTTGTGGATGTGTGATTTTTTTTTCTGAGTTCTCTATTCTTTTCCATTGGTATATGTGTCTGATTTTGCATAAGTACCATGCTCTTTTGGTTTTTGTAGCCTTACAGTATAGATTAAAGTCCAGCAGCGTGATACCTTCAGCTTCATTCTTCTTGCTTAGACAGCATGGAATATTATGCAGTCATAAAAATGAATTAGATTGTGTATTTGCAGGGACATGGATGAAGCTGGAAGTCATTATCCTCAGCAAACTAATGCAGAAAAAGAAAAATAAACACCGCATGTTCTCACTTATAAGGAGAAGCTGAACAATAAGATTACGTGCACATGGGGAGGGAAACAACACACACTGGGGCCTATCGGAAGGTGGGGAAGGGAAGGGAGAGCACTAGAAAAGATGACTAATGCATGTGGGTCTTAAGAACTAGGAGATGGATTGATAAGTGCAGTGAACCACTATGACATACATTTATCTATTTAACCAACCTGCCCATCCAGTACATGTACCCAGAACTAAAAATAATAATAACAAAGAAAATATTAAAAATAAAAAAAAAAGAAATTACCAAAAAATTGTTTTGAACTTTTACTTTAGATTCAGAGCTACCTGTGTGGGTTTGCTATGCAGGTGAATTGCATATCACAGAGGTTTGGAGTACAGATTATTTAATTACCTGGCATAATTCAGCATTGAGTAAAGGCAATAAGCATAGTACCTGATAGGTAGTTTCTCAATGCTCATGCTCCACCCACCTGCCACCCTAAAGTAGGTCCCGGTGTCTGTTGTTCCTTTCTTTGTGTCCATATGGGCTCAATGTTCAGTTCCCATTTATGAGTGAGAGCCTATGGTATTTGTTTTTAGTTCCTGCCTTAGGTTGCTTAGGAAAATGGCCTTCAGCTCCATCTGTGTTGCTGTAAAGGACATGACTTTGTTCTTTCTTGTGGCCATGTAGTATTTCATAGTTTATATGTAGCACATAGACTAATAACTTTCTTTTGGAAGTAAGCTAATACATTATAAATTATTAATATGTCAAAGGAGAAAAAGCAATATCTTGATAGAAGCTGAAAATCTAATTGATAAAATTCTACATCATTGCCGGGCGTAGTGGCTCAAGCCTGTAATCCCAGCACTTTGGGAGGCCGAGGTGGGTGGATCACGAGGTCAAGAGATCAAGACCGTCCTGGTCAACATGGTGAAGCCCCGTGTCTACTAAAAATACAAAAAATTAGCTGGGCATGGCGGCGCGTGCCTGTATTCCCAGCTACTCAGGAGGCTGAGGCAGGAGAATTGCCTGAACCCAGGAGGTGGAGGTTGCAGTGAGCTGAGATCGCGTCATTGCACTCCAGCCTGGGTAACAAAAGCGAAACTCCGTCTAAAAAAAAAAAAAATTCTACATCATTTATGATAAAAGTTATTAACAAATTAGGAATGTACGAGTACATATATTGAATCAAAACCTAGAATAATGATTAATGGTAAAAGACAAGAGGCATTTTTATTATAGTCAGAAAATAATCAGAACACCAATTGCTTTTTTATCACAGTTTGGGACAACTAGCTAAAGTATTGAAGAAACTGAAAAAAAGTGCAGTAACATTTTAGCACACAAGATCATTTGAAAGTAATGAGGAAAAATCCAAAAGAATAAACTGAAAGTACTTAATTGAAATGAAAAGATAAGGAAGCCTAATAAGCTGACTGGTTGAAAAATTAATACATTAAATTAATAGGCTGCAAATATACAAATACCATCCATTTAGAAATACAATGGTTTAGAAAAATTACTTTCAAAAGCAACATGAAAGAGAGAAGAGCAGGAAGAAGCATTTTTACTTCTCACTCAAGATTGGACTGTAAATAATTTTAACAACTCCTCTCTGCCCCACACCTTTAGACAACAGCAATTTGCGACCCTAGGGCAGCTTACATTGCAAAGATCTCTATTCTCTCCCATCCCAGAGACAAACACTGCTGTCAGTGTGGCTCTGCTGAGAGAAATTAGTTCACATGTCTATTAAAAGATTGCATACAAATGTTCAAAGCATCCTTATTTATGATAGTCCCCAAACGGAAACAACCCCAGTGTGCGTTACTGGGAGAACGGATAAAAACTTGTGGGATGTGATACAATGGAAGACCCTTCAGCAATAGAAGAAAAAGGAAATAGTGATTGTTACACGTGCCATGGCTGAATTTCAAAGTAACAATGAGGGAAACACTAAACATAAGAGAATACTGAAGCATCTTCCACTGTGTCACATCCCACAAGTTTGAGAAGGAAAAGTGCTTCTTCCTGTTGTTCTTTCGTGTTGCTTCTGGAAGTAAAGTCTTCTAATCCACCCACAGTCTTTCCTCGCACTGTACATGCCATAATTTACGGTTTCTCTATCTTCCAGATTCTGTTCCCCGGAACATGCAAACTCACATGTTAGCAATTGCACGACTTAAAAAATGCTTGATGTTCAAGATTATTGTTTCTATTATATATTTTAAGAGCACAAATTTTGAATCTCAAGTTCAAAATTGGACTCTCTAATCTTTACTCACTACCCTGTAGACAGTGAGTAAAGAAACGCTCAATGTATCTGACAGGGGTTGGGGGTCAGAACATTGAAAGTTAAAAGAAACATTGAAAATGATCAGACATGCAAATTATCATCTTGCATGTACATAGCACAATGATATGAAAAAGTATTTTTCATTACCTTTAAACATAAATTTCAAGTGAATCTATGTTTTTAATTTATAGAATAAATCCTTAAATTACTGGTTGAAAACATGAGCCATTTTAAAAATAATTAAAAGCAAACTTACCATTAGATTTCCTCTTGATGTTTTTTAGAAAGATATTTTCATAAGTTTTCTTGGTAAACTCTTGGTAAAATCTCAGCTTATGTTTTCTAATAGACAAAGAAAATCACTTCTACTAACACTATTCATTTGGTTTTACCTGAGAAAGGGCACTCAACAGAAAAAATAACGCAACCATCACTGATGTGACTAAGAACAGTGTGATTTTGATTTTGTTTATGTCTTAACTTTTAAATAGCATCTAAGTACTTGAAATTGAATTTTGCTTCAGAACTTTGCCAATGCCTAGAATCTTAAGAAAAATCATTCCTTTGCATTTTAACCATGTATCACTGCTTTTACAAAAAGCATACAACCCATATTGTGGAAAAATGCAAAGATTATAATTTAGTATGCTTATGTGGAGAAGTGCACAATGAATATATATGTCTAAGATGACAGACATGAATACTTTTATACTTCAATTTTTTCTATTTTATTCATCATTATATATAATTTTAGGTCATTAAAAAATTCTAAAATATTAATATAAATTTCTTGTGCTATATATTTCCATTTCCCACTTCAGACTGAATTTACTTCTCTACTCTGCCCTTTGCCCTAAGAGGCTGATTTGAATGGACTACATTAAATAAGTTATCTTGTCTTTAGGCTTGTAGTTGGCTTAAGCCAAAAGATCAAAGCAGCATAGGCCTGGAGGAAGGAAGAAGAGGAAGGCTAGGGTATTTATGTTGTTGATTCCCTCAGGTGATCCCCCCAACCCCACCTTGGCCTCCCTAAGGGCTAGGATTAAAGGTGTGAGCCGCCACGACCAGCCTTGAATCTCAGAAAACTTTTACATATCCTCTGGTAAATGTGACCAAGATCATAAAGCTCTGACTGACAAAAGGCTCATTGGAAGCAATGGAGACTTCCATTCCTCCTGGACTAGATGAGGATGGATTCCTCCCTGCTTCAAGAGGAATTTGTTCCAAGGAACTTCACTGTGCTGGCTTCCCTTGCCTGCTCTGGGATCTACTCTTCAGTTACTTGAAGATACTGAAACTCAGTGATGCTGTTTGCACCTAGAAAAATAAGCCTGAGGTTTTATTTTATGCTTTCTCCTCCCAGTGTCAATCTGTCTCCCATGCCACAACACGTCATACACAATCCGTAAGAGAACGACAGTATGCAAAATTGCACAATAAAAACCATAGGGCTAGGGGAACAAATTAGGTTAGGGATACAACACTCAAAAATGTTGTCAGTGACACAGTAAAGGAAAAAAAAGATACGAGCCTAATGGAAATGACAGCACAATTTTCACATGTAAAATGGTCGGCACTAACACAATAAAAATGACACATTAAACTGGAAAAGAGCCCAGGTTGCTTGTGGAAGGGGCGTAGAAACAACTCCAGCTTGTGAAATACTGTGAGATCATTGCAGTAGGGTTATTTGAAACAACAGATGTGATAGGTGTGGCTAATCACAAGAGACAAGCTGAGGTTGCTGATAGAGGTATGAAGTGTGTGCATTTTGTGTATTTCTACATGGCTCTGTATCTGGGTGCAGGTTTTCATATATATCTAATATTTCTTATAGACAAAACAAAATTCACATTAAACACAGATTGTTTTCAAATACATGAGTCATATAGGAACAAATTTGAATTTTTCTCAACAAATGTTACAGCAGAATTGGCTGCTCTTAATAATCTTTAATCAACTTTGCATACACACAGCATTTATTTAGACTAGTGATTCACCTTGGCTATCTATTAGGTCACCAAGGGATCTTAAAAAAAAATCAATGCCTGGGCCCAATCCTGGATGACTTAGAGCAGTCTCTTAGTATGTGGGTCTTGAGTACATTGTTTTATATATATTCTGATAATCCTAATGTCTAGTTAGATTTGAGAACTACTGATTTAATTACATATATGAGTTAGAAAATTATATAGTATTATACTATGTGTTTATATTTATAATTTACATAAATAGTGTTATACCATAAATCTCATGGTTTTTTATTTATACTGAAGATATATATATATATCTGAGAGCTCTCCCTGTTTCTATGTACTTAATTATTCATGAATCTTTTCTTTATAGTAACCCCTCTATGCATCTCTTAAATTTTGCATATCTATTACAATAGTGAACATGAAATTGCCTCAACATTTGTTATCACAGAAGGAGCTGGATTCCTCCTCCCAAATCTCCCCAGGAGCAGGGCTCCTCACTGATGGAGTGCCACGACTCAATTTCACTGTAGGTGTCAGGTTGCTCTCTGGAGTGGCATCCCTACCTGTTAAAATTGCCCCAAGAGTGTCTGCAGCTTTGGAATCAGGGTACAAACTTGATACCCTAACTCCCTTACTTTTTTTTTTAACCTTTGGCAATTTTGTTCACTTTCTTAGGAGCCATAGGTATGTATTTAAAGATTTACTTTTTATCCCACATTTCCAGTTAGACCGTGGGATTGAATTTTATACATCCAGGCCTCCATATTGCTGGAAGTAAAATTTTAGAAACAGTTTGTCCATTGCCTTTGAAAATTTTGTTAGGATTTGCATTGCATTGAGGCCTTAATTAAGGAAGAATTCACATCTTTACAACACTTTCTCCTACGAAGTGGAAAACCCCTTCATCTGTTCAGGTTTTATTTTATGTCCTTTGGTCTAATTTTAGGATTATCTTCATAAAGGATTTCTTCAGTGTTTAGTAGATTCATTCCTAGACACTTTTAAGTTTCTGAATCTACTCTAAATGCCCTTTGAGTTCCTATGTTATTTTCTCATTGATTATGGCTGCTTTAGTGAAACATGCCTTATTTTGGATGTTGTTCATGCATCCGGCAATCTTGCTAAAGTTGGATAATAGTTCTAGAGGTTTGTTCATTAATCCTTCTGGGTTTTCGAGGTAGGTATATACGTGATACCATCTGCATACATGAAGGGAATTTAATCTCTTTCCTTTAAGGGCTTTGGTCTCTTCTTTCATTTTCTCATAATACATTGCACATTATTCAACTGTAAGAGGAATGTTTATCTTTCCTTCAACCTTAGGGGGAGTACTCAATATTTATCCAGGGTTTTCATTAAATGTGATGTTTGTTTTATGTTCTTGGAATTTTCATGTATCCCGTAACAAGTTTAGAGAGAGTTCTATATTTGGCACACTAAAAAGACTTTGTTTCTCACTTTAATAGTGAATTAAAGATTATTAAATTCCTTTTTGACAATATCAAGATGGTTTTTTTTTCTGTTTCAATTCATTATTGATATATGTACAATGTGAAACCATCTTTCATTTCTACCAAAAACCCTATTTGATTATAACATCATTTTTGCTACAATATACATTTGCATTTGGGTAGCAAATAATACATTTTTGGTAGCTAGTATTTTACGTAAAATTGTTTCACCTATGCAAATATATCAACATTAACTAGGATTTTTTTTTTTTTTTACTTTTTACCAAACTTGTTTGTTTTCAATATTGGCATTCTAAGTCTTTCCCCTCATTTTCTATTCTCTGGCCGTTTATTTTATCTTCTTTGCTATTTTCTGTAGCCACTTGGATAATACAGGAATTTCTTAAAATTTTGGCAGAATTGATAAAGACACATATGCCTGTGACTGTTGTGCACACACACGTGTGTGTGTGTGTGTGTGTGTGAGAGAGAGAGAGAGAGAGAGAGATGCATGCATGTTCATGTGTGTAGGCTATTAACAGCAAAAAATTGGTCGATGCAGTGGCTCATGCCTGTAATGTACTTTGAGAGGCCAAAGCGAGGGGATCACCTGAGGTTAGGTGTTTGAGACCAGCTTGGCCAACATAGTGAAAACCCGTCTCTACTAAAAATACAAAAATTAGCTGGATATGGTGGTGGGCACTTGTAATTCCAGCTACTCGGGAAGCTGAGACAGGAGAATCACTTGAACTCAGGAAGCAGAGGTTGCAGTGAGCCAAAAGTGCACTATTGCACTCTAGCCTAGGCAACAAGAGCAAAACTCCATCTTAAAAATAAAATAAAATAATAGAAAGAAAATATTTTGAATGTCATAAAATTTTAAATTATTATTGGCCATGCCACATTTCTTTATTTCTCATTATGTTGTTTTATATTTTATAATGTTTTTGAAAAATTTAACCATGTAATTTAGGTTTTCAAATATCATTGTACAGAAATTTTGGACTATATTTTGAATTCTTTTTTTTTTTTTTGAGACGGAGTTTCGCTCTTGTTACCCAGGCTGGAGTGCAATGGCGTGATCTCGGCTCACCGCAACCTCCACCTCCTGGGTTCAGGCAATTCTCCAGCCTCAGCCTCCCGAGTAGCTGGGATTACAGGCACGCGCCACCATGCCCAGCTGATTTTTGTATTTTTAGTACAGATAGGGTTTCACCTTGTTGACCAGGATGATCTCGATCTTGTGACCTCGTGATCCACCCGCCTCGGCCTCCCAAAGTGCTGGGATTACAGGCGTGAGCCACCGCGCCCGGCTTATATTTTGAATTTTACATTTTTGAGTCATTTTGATAATTTAACCCTATAAAATCTGTTTCCTGCTTATTTGCTTAAAATTTAAAAATCAGTACATGCAATATTTTTTTTCTATATCATTAGTATTCTAAAAGAAACGTTTTTTCACTTTGGTAACTAAATTTATTATTTCTATTGTATTTCATTTTTGTCTTCTCTTTATTATTTTCTTTCTTGGTTTGTTTTTTATGTTTAATCTGTTGACATTTTTCTTGCTGCTGAGTTCAAGGTGAGTTTATTTCCTGATAAATGTTTTAGAAGCTGTGTATTGCCCACTGAATTCTGTCTGCACTCCACACATTTTGATAGGAGGAACTCACACTTGATGCCTGACACTTGATTGCTAGTTATCAAGGGCCATCACTCCAGGCCCCTGAAGCCCAGTCTCCCTTTAGGCTTCCTCCTTGCTGTGTGATGTGTCATATGTCACTGCCTGTCAAGAGCCAAGCTCTCATTCCAAGGAGACAAAACTAATGGTGAAATAATGAAGAGCTGAAACCAACAGTCACATTAAATGCAAAGCCTCACATTTCCTCAAAAGTTACCTACCTTTTTTCTTAGTCCATTCAGGCTAATGTAACAGAATACCATAGACTGAGTAGCTAATGATCTAAAGGAATTTATTTCTCACAGTTCTGGAGACTGGGAAGTCCAAGATAATGGTGCCAGAAAGTTTGGTGTCTGGTGAGGGTCCACTTTCAGATTCATAGGGGGGCACCTTCTAGGCATGCCCTAACATGGTGTAAGGAATAAGAGAATTCTCTGGGGTCTTTATTATTATTATTATTATTATTATTATTATTGAGAAAGAGTCTCTCTCTTGCCCAGGCTGGAGTGCAGTGGCATGATCTTGGAACACTGCAACCCCCACCTCCTTGGTTCAAGCGATTCTCCTGTCTCGGCCTCCTGAGTAGCTGGGATTATAGGCACATGCCACCATGCCTGGCTAAGTTTTGTATTTTTGGTAGAGATAGGGTTTCACCATGTTGACCAGCCTGGTCTCCAATTCCTGACTTCAGGTGATCTACCCTCCACAGCCTTCCAAAGTGCTGGGATTACAGGCATGAGTCACCATGCCCAGCCAGGAGTTCTTTTTCATAAAAGCGCTAATTTCAGCCACGAGAGAGACACCCTCATGACCTAATCACATCCCGAAGTCCTCATCTTCCTAATACTATCATCTTTGGAGTTAGGATGTCAACACAGGAATTTGGTAGGGGCACACAGACCATAGTATGTTTTCACCTGTCAGGGTTTTAGGGTAGCAAAAACATTCATCAATTCCTCAGCAATACAGTGATTGTACACCAGGTACAAATCTACTACAACGGACTCTCAAAAATAAACAATTTTCCTAAAAGTATAAAACAATTTCAAAACAAAACCAAAATGAAATTCAAAAAAATTGCCTTATCTTCTTTTTTCATGTTATGAAAAGCAAGTCACAGAATCCTCACTGCAGGAGCTGAGTTCACAGTTTGCTGAGTGAATGTGTGTCAGCAGCATAACACGTCTGCCCATGCACAGGAGAGAGGCGGGAAGCTGGCAACCACTGCAGGTGGAGCCAAGGCTTCTCTATGCCGTTTGTACCAGCTGGAACCAAGGCTTCTCTGTGCCATTTGTACCAGCAGAAATGCTGCCCTGCTGACAGACACAGCCCTTATTTAGTTCTTGCGTGATTGGTGAAATTGATCAAAAACTCTTTGGTAGATAAAGTGAAGCTAAATAAAATAGTATAGATTCCCATTATGCAAAACATGTGTAAGTGAGTGAGTGTATCTGGGTAATGCTCTTCCTCTATCTTTCTGGCATGCTCTTGCTAACTGTATTGGTAATTTGGTTAGACATCACCTTAATCTGATTAACAACCAGTTGTTACTTGATGGTAGCTAACCAGAGACAAAGATGGCATAAGTAAAAGAGTTTAAACAACTTTTCCTTTATTTTGTTTTCATTCTTTATTTTTTTATTTTTATTTTTAAAATATATTTTTATTGCACTTTAGGTTCTGGGGTACATGTGCAGATCATGCAGGATTGCTGCATAGGTACATACATGGCAGTGTGGTTTGCTGCCTCCATCCCCCCGTCACCCATATCTGGCATTTCTCCCCATGTTATCCCTTCCCAACCTCCCTACCCCCCATCCCTCCCCTAGTCACCCCCCAACAGACCCGTGTGTGATGCTAACCTCTCTGTGTCCATGTGTTCTCATTGTTCAACACCCACCTGTGAGTGAGAACATGTGGCGTTTGATTTTCTGTTCTTGTGTCAGTTTGCTAAGAATGATGGCTAAACAGCTTTTCTAGGCCTCCTGGACAAACAGAAACTCTTCAGCTGTTAATGATATGTCATAGTGACTTCTAAGAATCAAAGATTTTTCTTTAACATTTTTAACCCCCAACTTTGTGTGCTATGTGTATTTGCATCAGGTCATTTCTGGGTTTTGGCAGGGGCTCTAAACTCCAAGCAGAGTGTAGGAACAATGGTGGTCAAAACATACATGTCCTAACAGCAATGCTAGAGATGGAAGGATCGTTCTGCCAGCCCATCATCCAATTGTAAATAAAACACTGAACTGGAAGGTACAAGAAAGCGATAGAATTGTGAGAGTGTTTCTGACATTACTCATGTGAAAGAGGAGGTGGGGGCTTCTCCTCTCAGAAAGCAAATGAGAAGGGGCTCTCAGAGCATCTTCAGAGGGCTCGGCACATGCCCCTAGACTGAGAGACATGGAGACTGGTACTGAACTCACAGCTAAAAGTCTAAAGACAAGCAGCTAAGACCAGAGCTGCCGCCTGAATGCTTGAAAAGCAAAGCTAAGTGGTTATGTGGGGACCAGCTACTTTTCACAGTGAAAGGAAATGTTTGAGTTTTGAAGGAACCAAGTATGACCCTTCTGATGGGAGCTGGCCTGAAGTTTGCTTAAAAGGGATCCCATTCAAGATAGGTGGAACAAAGAGACCCCCACAGAAGGATGGACTGCCCAGGGGCTGAAGGGTGAGTTTGAAGCATCAGTAACAGAAGCTTGTGCCAAACTAACTGCAGTGGGAAGATCCCAGCTAAAGATACCACAGCCAGAGAAGGGCAGCCAAAGAAAGTGAAGGCGAGCTACGGAAACATCCCTCGTGCTTGCTGGACAAGGTCACATGGGGCCATGCTCCCCGCAAGCTGTTCCCCATCTGGGCCTCATCCTGGGGCAGTCTAAAGTTGAAATCAGAAGACCGAGAAGGAGAGAACTGTGAAGAAAGGAGCCGGCCTTCCCACCTTCTTCTCCTGCAGACTTCCTGAAGCAGCACAGAACTGGGACAGGGAGCAGTTCACATTGGCCCGGAACTTGGGATTCTGATTGTATTCTAGGGAGAGCTCTTTAAAAGCTGAAATGAGGCTGCACTTGTGACTAAAAGAAACGGGGAAAGCTAGAAAGCCTGCCTGAACTTTTTCCTGGAAGCCAGGGAGAATGGTTCTGCTGGGTGAAATCCCCGGGAAGGGAGAGGGCGCAGAGCAGCTTTCTGCTTCCAGCCTTTGGGCTCCAGCACGTCCCATAAAGAGGTTTCATACTTAACATCTTCATTTTGAGAGTCCCTCAGAAAATTCAGCATCAGGATTCCCAGGACTGAGCTCTTCGTTATCCAATCTCATCCTCCTTTTGTAATTCCTGTCTCGGCAAACAGGACCATAACCCAAGCCAGCCCCGATGCTCCATTGCACCTGCTGGCGTTTCCACCTCCAGCCTCCTGAAACTCACCAGAGTCATCCTGCATGCCACTGCAAGGCCATTGTTCTGCTAAAGGAAATGAGTTCAAACACTTTCTTTTTTAACATATCATCTACGTTTTAGCCTAGGACATGGTGCCCCTCATGCCAAGTTTCTGCACAGCCCTCTCATGTAAACTCTCCTGCTTGCAGCACAGGCATCTACACTCTGTGATAGGCACTATACGCCGAACTACTGGGGGATCCCCCAAAGATACCGTGTTTCATCACTCTGAGGCATCACATCTTATGCCGGCATTATCTGAAATGGTATCTCCTCCTTGAAATTATGTTTTATCCTACAGAACTCAGGTTAAGCATCACTACTTTGTACACTCTTTCCTGGCGCCACATTCTGATGTATGTGATCCGCCTTAGTCCTCCCTCCTAAGCTGCGGTTTATTGTATCGTAGCCCTTATGAGACGGCCAGGAGAGCTGACTGACTTATTTTCTGTTCCTTGCTGCACTTCCCGCTCTTCTATGTCTTGTTTGAGATTGCAATTCAGCACAATACCTGACACCAATTATGTGTTTACATATTGTTTGTTGGATAGATGAAAAAAGAAATAATGGCTGAATGGCTTTCTTAATGCAGTATATTATTGATATTTAAACGAAATGCTTATGTTCAATAATGCTTGGCAGTTTGCAAATTGTTTCCTATGTATTATCTTATTTTTATCTTACTTTACCCTCTACAGAAAGAGAACCCAAAGTTAAGAGAAGTTAGGAAACTTACACAGGTATCAAACAGTATTTCTTTTCTTTTTCCCCCTTTCTAACAATTGCAACTTTAAGAAAGCGTTGGAGTTGCAGTCAACATTTTTTTTTTACCAGAACTACTTGCAAGTCGATGGCCAATCCACTGCCCCCCAAACACCGAATACTGTAGTATTCTAAAAAGGAAAATACAAGGCAAAACACAACCATCAAAATCAGGAATGAATATGGATACATGACTACCTTATAACCCTCAGACCCCATACAACTTCTGCCACTTGTACCGATGATGTCTTTTATATCAAAGAGTCCGAGGTAAGCATTACAGTCGGTCTCTTCAGGCTTTTAAGTCTGGAAGAATCCCTCAGTGCCCCTCCCTTGTACATCATGATCTTGATGCCTTTGAATATGAAGTAGGGTATTTCTCAGTGTGGACTTGTTGCTGCATATGTGATGTGATTAAGATTATGCATCTTTGGTAGAAGTGTCGCTGAAGTGGCACTGTGTTCTTCTCATCCATCTTCGAGTGGTGCATGTTGTTGATTTGTCCACACTGATGATGCTCACTTTGATCACGGATGAAGGTGTTGTCTTCCAGAATTTTCCACTGCTAGGCTATATTTTCTGCTTTATAATTAATACATATTTTGTGGAGCTATATTCTGAAGCTATGTAAGTATCCTGTTTCTCATCATGCCTTCAAATTATTAATTTATTTTTATGCGTATGAACTTAGGGTTTCATTTTCTAGTCAATGGATCAAAATCTATTACTCTCACTATTTACTTTGATGCTCCAGTTGTCTTTGAGTTAACCAGGGCACTTGTCCAAACTGGATTATGAGTCTTTTTGACATTTCATTCATACTTGGAGTACTTCTTTGTCTTCTGGCAAAACAGGATGTTTCAGACTCACACCCCCTGCACCCTGACCAGCCTTGAAGCTTTCTCCAAAGAGCCTTGGTTCTTTAGAAGAAAATAACTGCTAAGTCTGCTTATTACTTTGGGGTGTCATACCCTCTGTCTCTCTCAGTACACAGACCTGGTGGAACACACATTAACACACACATTTTCATTTATATTTATGTCTGTATCTATCCACACACTCTGAAAACCACCAGTTCACACCAACACATCCAACTCCTATCCAACGTCACAAGATGTTTACTCTCATCTTCTCTTTTCCCATTTTTTGTAACTCTTTCCTATGAAAATAGAAAAACCTACTTTGAATCATCCTTAAGATATTTACTATTTTTTGATATTTTAACTTTTTTGATTATTCCCCCTGTGTATAATCAACTTCCTATTCCCACTTCCACCTGCTTCCCTTCACGAATGCTCCCCTCAAACTACTTGGGCTTCAACCTCTGGGAGGCCACCCCTGGAAGGATAATTTCTTCCCACTGCTGGGGCTCTGTCTGACACTGTGACAGGCAGGACCTCCCAGGTGCGCTTCGCTCACCTTGAGCTCTCACTGCTGCCCGCTCTCTGCTGTCAGAAAAGGCGCCTGCCTTGCTATACCTCACAGGGTAGAATGAGGCTTGAGTTATCCAGCACAGGCAGGATGGGGAAGAAGAAGAGAAAGGGGAGGAGCAAGACCTATTGAGAAGTTGTAAGTAGCAGGACAAATTAAGACATACGGAGCTTTCAGTTCCAGTTTGAGTTCTCCTCAAACAACTCCTTGGCATCTCTTTGGTTGAAGCTGAAGGGCTGCAGCTGACTTCATCTAGTGGAGCATGAAATGGCCTTGCTTTTTAATGGGCTGAGGGGCTAGGATCAGGCACAAAAGACTACTTGGGTTTCTCTTAAAGGGATGTTCATATTGAAGAGGCTCAAAGCATTAGTTACATAGGCTATTTCCAATTTCTCTTTGATGAGTAATGCTCAACGAACATTTCTGTAAAAAATATATGATAATTTCCTTAGGATCAATTTCTAGAATTGAAATAAACTGTTGGTGCAAACACTGAATAATTTTAAAGCTACACACACACACACACACACACACAACTGTCTTAAAAATAAACTAGCTTTTTACTATATGTAATATATGTAGTAAAGCAAAGAAATACAAGAACCATCTTATAACACAAAAAGAAGAATCATATACCCATATATCAGTGTCTCTACATATCACATAAACATATTTACTTAGGACACCTAGAACTGTGCTTAACACAGAGTGGACAATCAAAAAATTTACTGATCAAATGGTGCTTTCAAATATAGCACTATATCTATATTCTTTTTTCATTGTTTTAATATTTTCTTTAGGTAATTGGTCATAGATGATTGTTGCTCATTATTTATCTTTTAATGAATTAACTTTAAATTTATTAAAGTATTAAGTTTTTCTTACATATGATGTAAATATGTTTTTATTTGCTTATTATTGGTTTTCTTTGCAATGAGAGACATAGAAAAAGGAGTTTAAATGTTTAGGTGTTAAAGTCTGTCAACCTTGTGCATTGTTTAAATGGTCTTTTTTCTTTCCAAAGTAGTATATAAATACCAATCTCTTTTTTCAAACAATTTAATTATTTTGGTGTTAAGATGAGATATATATATTTAATTTCCTTCCAAATTGCCAGCTGGTTTTTATAACTCTGTTTACAGTCTATCTTTTCCCTATGGATTTGAAATAATACTTTGATTATATACTAAATTTTTCAACATGCTCAAAGCCATTTTTGAATATCATCTCTGTTCCAGCAATCCAGTGTCTTATCTAGCCCAAGTTTTAATTATAGCATACTATATTTTGATATCTTATAGGTTATTCATCTTGTTAGTTTGTTTCTCTCTTTTCTCGTGTGTATTGTTTTAGAAAATCTTTAGAGTCATTTCTGGAAAATAATGACACTGGTATTTTTATTAGACTTGTGGGAAATGTATATGTTTTATTGAGGTATATAGAGGTATCTTTTATTTTTAATATCCTTTTATGCCTTTTACGAAAATGTAATCAGTCACACAATATTAGATATTTTTATGTTAACGTTGATTCTGGTTAATTTATATATATGCGTGTGTGTGTGTGTGTGTGTGTGTGTGTATGTGTGTGTGCGTATATATATATATATATATGAATATATATATTTTTTTCTATTCTAACTTAACCTTTGTGGTGTATTGTTGGTATAAGGAAAACTACTTGTTATATGTGTATACATTTTTCACTAGTTTCCTTACTGAACTCAGGCATTACTTTGTCCATCTTGAATTTGATTCTTTGGGTTTATAGATAGCAACTGTTCCTATATATAATGTAACCTCTCACTTTATTTCAAATATTATATATTAGAATGAGGAATGCTAGTAATCTGCTCACTGTCCATAACTCTGCTCCACCCCATATTTTTTAAGCAATAAAACAATGATTTTTTTTAGGAATGAGGAGCCAAAAATATACAGCTTCTGAGATTAAAAGACAAAATTCTGGAAATGGAAACATGTGGGCAAGTTCTAGACATCTTTCTGGCTTTATTGGCTATGAAACTTTAGAAAGTTATAACATTGTCTAAGGAGATCCCAGGGACACGAGGTGACAAGAGAGAAAACACAGAAAACCTAAGCTTCTGCAAGAGTTGTCTTTGGGGGAAACCAAAAGCATTTAATAAGCTGGGATGCATGTGAATTCTAATAATGCAGCATTTGACATGTTGCTCTATGTTTTCCACTTCTTGATGGGATCTTGAGAGTCAGGGATGGAGGATGTTTCATTACTATGAAAACAACGCTCATGATCTAGAGATGTTTCATAACGGAACTGTTTACAGCCTAGACTGGAAAAACATCCCGTACCTTGGCAGAATCTTGGAGAAAATGTCACACCAAGTTTTCCACATTCATGAATAAAATGGATGCCTTCTAAGCCAAAAACTATTGTCCTATTTCTTAAAATGTTGTTATATAACTTTCAAAATATTATTTTATTAATTTGATGAGTGACTGGTATGGTTTGGCTGTGCCCTGCCGAAATCTCATCTTAAATTGTAGTTCCCATAATCCCCACATGTCCTGAGAGGAACCCAGTGGGAGGTAATTGAATTATGGGGGTGGTTTCCCCATGCTAATCTCTTGATAGTGAGTTCTCATGAGATCTGATGATTTTATCAGGGGCTTTCTCCCTCTCGGCTCTCCCTCTTCTCCTTACTGCCAGCATGTGAGGAAAGATGTGTTTGCTTCCCCTTCTACCATGATTGTAAGTTTCTAGAAGCCTCTCCTGTCATGCTAAACTGTGAGTCAGTTACACCTCTTTCCTTTATAAGTTACCCAGTCTTAGGTCTTTCTTCATAGCAACCAGGAAATGAACTAATACAGTGACAAAATACAAAAATTATCTATATTAGAATATAAAACAGACTTTTTAACCAATAGAACTATCAAAAAAATGGGAAATGTGGTCTATGAGTAAACCAACCACCCCTCTTGATGCTCACAACAAACTAAGGATTTTTGCCATTTTTCAAACTTAAAACTGGACTCAGTCACAGGCAAACAACTATTATATTTTTCTTACCGAAAAAAAGCAGAGCATGTGACTTTAATCCTGAATACACTATTTATATCAGTAGCTCTCAGTGACTGCCGTCAGATGATAGAAAATTGCTGCTAGAATCATATTCCCTTTTCTACCTTATTCAATCATCCCCTCCCTGACTCCCAAATCGTGTAGCTTCCCCAAAGGAATGTTTATATTTGCCCTATCAGTAGAACGCATATGTTTCTATTTTGCTTTAATTGAAAATAGGACAGATACATGAAATTTAAGAATTTAATAAAAAGGAATAGAGCTGGAACATAATGGTACTAACAGACATAATGGTACTAATAGTACTAAAGGAATAGATTTAGTACATAATATTTGAAATAAAGCAATAACATAATGGTACTAATAGACACTGGGAAGAATTTTGAAAAGCTAAGAATGTAAGCATCCTGGAACAAAACTAATAAGAATCTATCTCAACCATGCTGTTTTGTGATCAGAAGTGGGACATTGTTCAACTTGAACTTCTGCCATTGGTAGAGAAAACTGGAATAGTCTGAGATAGAATAACATTGGCTCAAGCCTGTTTCTGTGGAATAAATTGTCAATGAGTGGATTCAGTTCTCATCCTCATCCTGAGGCTTTGATGAAGAAAACTGATTTGTCAGCACATGAGCCACTTGTTCTGTTTGACTTTCAAGTATATCACAAGTTTTTCTGTATTGCTTGGCAATGCTAGCAACTCTATATTTTTGCCAAGTTTTTGCCTTTTAAAAAATCTAGCACATTTGTTTTGTAAACATAATTGCATATTATTGTACGTCTAGCTACTTATTAGTTTCTGTCTCTCTGATATCTGAATTATAGATGGGAGTGGAAGCCACAGGCTTAGAAGAAGGCGTTTTTTAGAGTCGATCAGCTACTGGTTGAAATTTCTATTACAAGGGAATGAGATTAAGCCACATTGAATTTGTACCGAGATAACCTTGTCGCTTCTCATTACCTAATTCTAAACAGTTATGAATAAGTGAAAGCTCCCATCACCCTTCTTGGATTATGCCAGTGTCAGAGAAATAAGCACAGTATCTAAACCAAATTGTGCCATTGTCACATTGCCTTTAGCAGTTAACAGATTCTATTTAAACAAGATTGATAAGCTATTCTCAGATTTTTCTGTGGGACCAAAAATAACCATGGAGTCTTCTTCGTCGTCAGATAGGTTGGAATCCACTCTTTTAACTAATCTGAAGATATTTTAAATTTTTATTTTCTCAAATGAAACTATGATTTTCTTAACTACACAGCACAGATGCTAACACTCAACACAGCAGCCCTGGGAGCCAAGGGGAGCGAGATGATAGACATGTGGGCTGTAAACAAGAGGCTGAAGCTTGCATTACAGTCAGAGCAGCTACAGCAAATCATGGCCATCCTCAGTCAGCTCTGGGGATGTATCTTTTAAAAATCTCCTTTTCAGCAGCATATGCATTAGATATTCTAATCACTGAAAGTTATTTATTAGCTTGGAATATTGAGAACGATCATATAGTATCTAAAAACTATTTTTAACTAAGGTAGCAGTTTCTTAACATAGTCGATTGGGAGTTGACAAACTATAGCCCATAAGCTAACTCTCAATGCCGATTTTGTACAGCCCATGAGCTCTGAATGGTTTTTACATATTTAAATGGTCAGAGAAAATCAAAACAAGAATAACAATTTATGATAGTTAAGATTATGTGAAATTCAAGTTTCAATGTTCTTAACTAAAGCCTTATTGCCAAGCAGCCAGGCTCACTTGTTTACATATCTGTGGAGGCTTTCAGGCTACAACAGTAGAAGGTTCCAGCCAAGTGACTGAACCAGTCTAGAAACAGAATAAGCTTTCTGAGTTGTCCCCATCAAAACTTTGCCAAAAGACATCTGATCATCATTGTTCCTCGCTCTATGATGACCTGAGCTTCAGGCCCATTTCAGGTGATGGTTAATTAATTATAGGTGTCCATTTGTGTTCTGAAGCTCAAAAAATGTTATTAGGTGTGGTCACTCTGGTGACCCACATGTCCCTGAGACAGAACTGTTGGCTGGGGAGGAGGCAGTGGTGGCTACTATCTTCAGAAAATGTCTTTAAGCAATTTTTTTTTCTTATAACCAAATCACTTTGTTATGGCCAGATGCACAGTACATAAGATCAAAATTCATGTTTGCATCTTTGTTTCAAGAAGTAATTACCTCTGACTCACGAATCTTTTCTCAGAGTTGCAGATGCATTTGTCACCAATACACAATTGCACAGCGGTTTGCAGTTTGCATAGGTGCTGATAATCATGGTCCACTGTTGACCCCACCAATGCATTCAGCTTGTCTTTGGTTCATTTCCCAACTCTCCTAAAACCATGGAGTAGCTTTCAGGGGAAGGAGCTGAGCAGAGACAGACATATGTTTGGTTTATGACACACTAGCCCATGCAAAGCTGCTTCAGGAATGTCCATGCTTGAGGTGTGGATGCTAAGAGCATGACACAGCAATTCATGAAAAAGAAAATGCAAAACTAGGACATGCCAACTCCTTTTCCTCATGTTATTTTCCAATGCTTGTTACTATCAGCGTTTCTATGTACATGAACTCCAGGTCTTTTTATAATTTTCTAAACTTCAAATCAGAGACAAAACAATAATAAATCATGCCAGAGATAGCATGACCCTCACACCTTCACCACCACCTTCAGGGGCCTCTGTTTGATTATTCATGGTTGACAGGCAATGGCCTGACAAGGAAGTCCATTCCAGTTTGGTTGCCTTTAATTATTAGATTACCCTCCCACCCTCACCACTCTCTCTCTCTCTCTCTCTCTCTCTCTCTCTCTCTCTGTCTCTCTTTCTCTCTCTCTCTCTCTCTCTCTCTGTCTCTCTTTCTCTCTCTCTCTCTCTCTCTCTCTCTCTCATATGTAACTTCACAGATTTCCACTTCTGGACCCCGAAATGGCCCATAATTAACCATGACTCCTTGTCCACAGCATGCTACACCATCATATGTGAGGCAATTATCTGTTTCTCTCAATTTTCACTTCCAAATTAAGCATTCCCCACTTCCTTCAGGTCTTACCAGTAAAGACTCCCTTTCAGCTCCATCAGTGGTGGGTCTCCCTGCCTTTGAACACATGCCGACTTCACATGTAGTATGGGTGGTTTATATCACAGCTCCCTGAACAATAATTATGCTGAGGGTCCTTTAACATAGCTTTCAATATTTTTCTTTACATACCTCCTCAGTGCCTATTTTCTTGCCAAAACACTAGAAATAAGCACAAAGACCAATAAAACTAGTGATTTTTGGCACAGACGTTTTCCCATAAACTCTTTGCTAACTTACAGAGAAAGTTAAGACTTTGAACTCATTCTTTTACTATCTCATGAAAACGTGGTACAAAAAATAATTCAAAGTAAAAGCAAAATTCTTATTTCTGAAATATTTCATCAAGGTTAGAAGACAGATTAAGTAAGTGAAATTGGCTCACAATTACTTAGCATTGACGAGGCGAAGCCTGAAAAAATTCAACAGAATTGTGATGTTCCAATTTCAGGATAGCTTACTATTGAAGACTCTCCGGGATTAACACTAAACTGAATTTATTATGCATATTTATATTTGGTTTGGAAAATGAGGACGAATGGCAATTTTTTCATTATTTCTGAACCAATCCCAATTTAGAAAGCATTGTAAACATCACCAAGCTTAAAATACACATGGGAAATAACAAGGTAATGTTTAGCCTGGATAATTTGAGTTAATAGTTCTAGAGACTAGCAATCCTGAGCACAACCAGTCAGCCGGGAGCTGCTGGGAAAGTCATCAGTGTTAGTGCTGGGAAAGCCTTTCAGATTGCAAAACAGATACAGTTTGCAATAGGAGGTAGGCAAATCCAGAGTGACTTCAGCTATAACCAAGGAATCATCGTATCCTGAGGTATAATCCTTCCATCTGTCATACCAACGAAACTGGAGAATTCTAAGTACAAAGAATAAACTCTGTGACATTCAGTGCACCTCAATGACATGAATATGTGAGGATACAGGAAAGTATCAGAGAAAAATGATTTTTTTAAAAGTATTTTAAAATAACTGAAATCTGTACGAATACTCTAGCCTTATGTTTTATGTGTTGTGAAAAAAATGGTGAAGATATTTTGGGGGTATGTTTATACAAATGCCTATTAAGTGAATAATTTAGTTGCATGCAAATAATAGAGACAGATTCAGAGCATAAGTGATTTCAATTCCTCTCTCTAGATGTGAGGCTTCTACTTGGAAATATTAGAAATATGTCCATAGGAAAGGGGAAAAAGGATTGATTCAAAGATGTACAGGCAGAATCAGTTTGAAATTCAGAAATGACGACATATTGAGAATGCGTGCTTCAGGATATGTAGTTCCAGGATCCTGCCTCATTTCAAATATGTAGCAGCTTGTTCCCTTCAACATCAAGAGGAGCAGAGTGCAAGACAGATGGCCCTAATGGCCTGCAACGCCAATGTTTGAAACTCCCTGCCCAACTGTAACGATAATGTCCTTTCAGATTTTAATAACACCTGCCACCCAGGGGACTCATGACTCTCCTAGAATTTTATTACATGCAATGTTTCCATTGGGTTGGTTGTCTGTTAGGTTACTCTCCACCCAGGAAGAATCATATCAGGGGTTTGCAAATTGGCTAATGCTATGATTCAGATTGGTCAGTATATTTTTAAGTCTGGTATAATAATTGGACTCACAATTTCCTACACATTGGTTTACAGTGTCCCTGATTACTATGTTAATTTTCACGGAACTGTACCTTAACAATTAATGTGTTTGGAGAAGATGAAATTTAAATGTGTGTTACCTGTCAAACATAAGCAAAAGGTAGTTTCTCCTGAACATATTTACTCCTTCTCACGTATCTTCTTGCATTTGAGAGACAAAGGAAATGACAACTACCTAGATGACTCCCCTGGGATATTTAGTAAGACTGTGGGTCCATGGGTTCACCGAACAGAAACGTTACTATGAAAAGTTGGAGCAAGCAATACAGCCTCCACAGCAGTGTGTGATTTTGCCAAGTGTACTTTTCCTATTCTCCTGTCACCTTCTACTATACCTCACCCTCACTCCAAAGACCCCAGGGTGGATTCCCTTCTGCTTTTAGGAGGGTATGTTGTTGGACTAATGGCAAAATGAACATCTGTCTACATTTCACTGATACAATAAATTTCAAGTTTTCACCACCTTAAATATTAAGGTGGGCTTGTATGAATTATCTAGGAAGTATTCAAAGAACTGATCAAATCAGTCATTTCATTGAAAATGTAAAAGGTAACTTCCAGCCTTTGATGGATTTTGTCACTTTTCCACATCCAACTTGGTGAGTGAGGCGTGTTGGTGACAGGGTTGCTGGCAGCTTAGACTGGATTTATTTTTCCTAGCAGTTCAACAGTAACAGCAGCAACAGCAATAACAATAGCTGACACTTACTCAGTGCTTTTCCTGTGCTGGCTCTGGGATCAGCACTCTGCACACTCCAGTGTATGGAAATCCTAGGAAGCAGGCTCTATCACCTCCTCATTTTAGAGATGACGAGGCAGAGGCCTAGAGAAGCTAAGAAATATACCCAAACCATACAGGCAGGTGGTGGTAGAGCCAGCGGAGCTCTTAACCTTTCTGCTAAAACAACCACAGAAAGAACATTCACCCAGGCCCCTCTTTATTTATCATTACTTTTTGTGGGAGCTCTATATGCAGAATTGGCTGCATAATTTGCAGTGCCCAGCCAAAACGAAATGAGGGTCCCCTGTTCAAAACGTATGGAGAATTTTCTGACAGTGATAGGAGAGCATTTAGTTAAGCGTGAAGTGCTTCTAAGCATGCCCTATACAACAGCATAGGTCTCTCCCCCATGCAGCAAGCTTTGCCCAGAGGCTTCAGTTTCTTCAGCTAGAAGATGAAGATGATGGCACAGGGTAGGACCCTCTCCCATTCAGTGATTTTACGACGGTGAGCACTTCCTTACCTGTCATTAACTGAGGAGAAAAGAGGGTCTGCATTTCCTGAAACAACAGATACTTCCACTGGTTTTATTCATTTAGATAATATTTGGCTTCACAGGTAAGTTATAGCCTTTATCCCTATCCAACCTTGAAATTACCTTTACTGATCCTTTTTCTCTGTGTGCACACTCACAAACATAATCACTTTTCTCTGTGTAGATTGCCGTTATCAAAATGAATCTGCGGCTTCTTTCCCTAAGTATGAAGACGTGCACCTTCCCAAGGTGTGTGACAGCAAAAGATCTCTAGTTCTGGTATATCCCCAAAACATGAAGCCCACAGATACTTTGTTCCAGAGCTTTCAACAGCTCATCCTTTTCAGGAACATTAGTGACAGGGAACAGATAGTTGTTTATTTTGAGAAGTGCAATTTATAATGTTTCTCATGAAAAATGTCTGCTTATATTGAAAGGTACTGTTTGTTCCTGACATCTAATTTGAACCTCACATCCAGAAAGTTAGAAGTGAAAATTACCCCATAGTTTTCACTTTCCACATCATTTTATGGAATCATGAATTCTCCATCTGTCCTCTTAAACTCAGATTCCAGGAAGTATAATCCTAAGCCCTTATGACCCAGCCTAATTGCTCCTGTCTTCAGTACTACAAATAAGAAACTTCACCTGCCTTATAAGGGTGTGTTTCTTTAGGCTTGGATTTTCTTAGATAATTTATATGCCAAATAGCCTTTAAACAATGTTTTATATCTTATTCTGTCAAAGTAAAAAAAAAAAATTAGCATTTTTCCAATCTTTCCTTTACCTATCTCTATAATTGTAGAATGCTAAATTGGGTTCTCACCTGTGGATATACTTAACCCTCATACTATATGAACCACTCCTCATATTTATTGTGTTCCTAAAATTTCACTTAGGGAATTACAAAAGTAGCTAATTTTACTTGACAAACTTCAAGATATTTCAAATACTCAACCGAAAATTAATTCCACAAAAGAAGATGTTTAAACAACATATAAAACTCCCAAGTTAATTTAACCTTGAGCTATTTTTATAATGAAAAGAGATAGCTGAAATTCGTTCACCTTGATAACATAAAGGACAGATTTCAGTCTAATATTGATAAAAGCTAACATTTTTAAAAGCAGAAACATATCTTTATTGCTAGCTGTATGCCTTATACCATTGGTGGTGCTGTAACAGAATACCTGAGACTGGTTAATTTATGAAAAACAGAAACATATTTCTCACAGTTCTAGAGGCTGGGAAGATCAAGGTGATGGCATTTTGTCAGGATGCCACATCCTCACATAACAGAAGGTGAAATGATTGAACTTGCCCTCTTATAATGGCATTATTCCCACTTGGAAGAATGAAGGCCCTCATGGCCTAATTTTCTCCCAAAGGTCTCATCTCTCAACACTACCACAATGGCAATAGAGTTTCAGCATGAGTGAAACAAACATTCAAACTGCAACACTGCGGCATTCACTGTCCAAGATGAGCTCCAGCTGATCTTCAGAACACTCTTCTATTATCCACACCCTCCTGTTGAGCGTGGGCTAGATTTATTGACCTCTTCCTAATATTAGAATAAGACACAGGTGAGTGTGGCTCAGACACTAGGTGGTACACGGCAGCCACCTCACTTGCTGTGGTGGAAGCCAGTGACCATCTTGCTGCACACTCTGGCAGACTATGGTGAAGCTCCCACGGCAAGAACAGAGATGGCCAGACAAAGCAGGAGATGGACAAGGGCCTCCTCACACCATGTTAGGAGTTTATAAGCAAATCCTTCAGCCCAGTTCAGCCATGAGAAGACTGCAGCCTCCTGAGCGATTCCTAACCCTCAGATACTCTGTGAGATAATAAACGTTGGTTGTTTTAAACTACTCAGTAACTGAGCTAATTTGTTACGTATCAATAGCTCACTAATACACTGGCTCAACATGATTACTAACAGAAACTAAAGAGAATAACATCATAGCCACATGTAAATACCACAACCAACACTTTTATTTTATATTCCTTATTAAGGATGGTTATTTTTATTATTAGAAAATGTATAAATCAAGAATAAACAAATTGATGTAGGGATAATTAGATATATGACTTACACATAATTTTCTTCATTAAATTAAAATTCATCTGTCAGGGTTTTAAAGACTTTTAAAATCTGGCCCTGTTTAACCTTATTTTCTACCACTTTTTGGCAGAATCTAGGGTCTAGCCTGGCTTTATTCTATACCAGGAAGACAGTATGGTCATCCCCCTTCTCCACAGAGGATAAGTTCCAAGACTGCCAGTAGAAGTCTGAAACTACAAATAGTACTGAATCCTATGTGTACTTTATTTTTCCTATGCATACATACTTAAAATGATGTGTAATTTGTAAAGTAGGGACAGGAAGAAATGAATGACAACAGCTAATAATAAAATAGAACAACTATAACAGTAGACAGTGGCAAAAGTTACTTGACTGTGGTCTCTCTCTGTCTCTTTCTAAATATCTTATTGTACTGAACCATGGGTTACTGACACCTGAGCAAGAGGAACCACAGATAATAGGGGACTACTGTTTGTGACATAATGTTCTCACTTCTTCGTTCCCTTGGTATAAAATTTTAATTCTCCTTTAAGTCACTGTTCTGATGTCATCTTGCCTACCTTAGTTGGGGCTCCCTTCTTTTGACTGAATTACCAACTATTATACTTGTTTCAAATCTGGCTACTTTATATGCCATTTATTTAATATATGTGTTGCTTCCTTTTTAAGATGATGAATTTCTAAAATACAAGGATTCTAAGAACATCTAGCTCAGCACTGAATATATTTTGTTGACATGATGAAATTCTGGTGAATTGATAGATGCATTATGATCAACAATAAAGTTATGCCATATAGTGCATAAAATAAAGTTATACCATATAATGCAAATGCTATCTAATTTAATTCTCAAAGAAATTAATTCATTTAGGACATTGTTATAAGCTAAATTGGGTTTCCCAATTCATATAGTGAAGCCCTAACCCCCAGTACCTCAGAATGTGACTGTACTGTATTTGGAAACAGGAACTCCATAGTATCTTTAGAAAGATAATAAAGTTAAGATGAGCTCATGCAATGGGCTCTGATCCAATATGACTGGTTTCCTTTTAATAAGAGGAGATCAGGACACAGACATACACAGAGAAAGACCAGGTGAGGACCCACCAAGGAAGCCGCCATCCACCAGCCAAAGGAAGAGGCCTCAGAGAAACAAACCCTGCCGGCATCTGGATCTCAGGTTCCAGCCTCCAGAACAGTGAGACCATAAATTTCTGCTCTTTAAGCCCCCTGGTTTGTGGCACTTTGCATGGTAGCCCTAGCAACCTGATCTATATTGCCATAGAGATGAGGTAATGGGGTCGAGGGACTCATTCTTGATGAGCCGGGCTGAGACTGGAGTCTGGGACTCTAACCCATTGTGCAGGCCTCTGGCAACCTCAGTATGTTGCTCTTTCCAAACGGAAGCTTTTTTTAGTATTTTTTCTTTATTTTATGGTCTTGACTTTATGTTAAACAGTTTCGCCTGGTAAATCTTTTAACGTAGTTAATCAAGTCAGGTAGGGCCAAGCATAAAACCTCATTAACTGCTTTGTTCATAATGAATGGATAAGATTTAAGATAAGCACATTCTGGATTGTCTCAGTTATCTGTAAGGACAGTATGGGTAAAAACGTATCCTGTGTGTGCATGTTTTTCGTATAGAAAATGTACACAGGCTGGACGTAGTGGCTCACGCCTATAATCCCAGCCCTTTCGGAGGCTGAGGCAGGTGAATCATGAAGTCAGGAGTTCGAGACCAGCCTGACCAACATAATGAAACCCCATCTCTACTAAAAATACAAAAATTAACCAGCATGGTGGCACACATCTGTAATCCCAGCTACTCAGGAAGCCGAGGCAGAAGAATCACTTGAACCTAGGGAGCAGAGGTTGCAGTGAGCCAAGATCACGCCACTGCACTGCCTGGGTGACAGACCCAGACTCCATCTAAAAAAAAAAAAGCCAGGCGCGGTGGCTCAAGGCTGTAATCCCAGCACTTTGGGAGGCCGGGGCGGGTGGATCACAAGGTCAAGAGATCGAGACCATCCTGGTCAACATGGTGAAACCCCGTCTCTACTAAAAATACAAAAAAATTAGCTGGGCATGGTGGCACGTGCCTGTAATCCCAGCTACTCAGGAGGCTGAGGTAGGAGAATTGCCTGAACCCAGGAGGCGGAGGTTGTGGTGAGCCGAGATCGCGCCATTGTACTCCAGCCTGGGTAACAAGAGCAAAACTCCGTCTCAAAAAAAAAAAAAAAAAAAAAAAAAAGAAAAAAAAGAAAATATAAGCATAACATGATTCACCGTCTCAAAATATAGGAAAGAAAATGTACAGATAACATGATTCACCTCACATCTTCCACTCTGCTCCTTATTACTACTCGTCATATTCTCACATGGATTTATAAGAAATAATTGTATTTGGAACATTAAGAAGATGGTGAGGTTCTGAGAAATGAAATGACATGGTGTGTGGCATTTGCTTCAATGTGGGGAGGTCAATGAATTAATGCTCAAATTAAATGATGAATATAGCCATTTAAAACTGTCCAAGTGTTAAAACTATATTGTAGAAATGAGAATGTATTTAAAATTCAAGAAAACTTTCAAATGAAGTACTTTGAAATAATGATGAAGTATTTATTTATAGGAAGCACAACCTAGCTTGGATATGACTAAATGAGCTCATTACCTGTAAATCAGCAGCTGTGTCTGATTTAAAGACCACAGCCCGCTCTTCATCTCCCTCTTGTCTTCAAAACTCTTTGGACTTCCTGTTTCACACCTTGAACACGAGGAATACAAACACGTCTGGCAGTCTCATACTTGTTTATCTGCAAAAGGCAGCAGTGTTCTCTCTGGGCCACTGCTGAAATAGATGAAGTGGAGGGGGAGTAAGAGTTCGTCCCTAACGATGAAACTCTGCCTCAAAAAAAGCAAAGCAAAGCAGAGTTCCTCCCTAGCTGCAATCAGTTCTTGGTATTCTGTTTGACCAAAGAGAGGGGCCTATGTTAAGTCTTCTTAACCTAGATGTGACTAAATTGTTGACTTCTTCTGGACACCTCCATCAGGCTACCCAGAGGGCTAAAGGTATCACCATTTGAAGGTACATATGCAATCCATTTACAGAACACTCCGTTTAAAGTTTCTCACTAGCTATATGAATAAAAACTGATCTAGGAAGAGTCAATCCAAATTTTTAGGATCCCAATTCACTATCCCCTTGTCAAAGGAAAACTGCACTTTACTGATAGATCATTGGGAAGCCTCTGCCTCCATGGCAGCCTCAAATCGTTCATCTAAGCTGCCGTAACCACCCCTTGCCTTTTCTCCACTTTTCGGTGCACCCGGATCTACTCAAAGGCTGACATTCAGAATCCTCTGACCGGCACACCCTCACATCTGGCTGATACCTTGTGCCAAGGCTTGTCCACCTGGCCATGTTCCTGTTTCAACCTACCCCCTGCCTTTGGACTTGAGTCTTGGTGTACCTCTTCCTTCCTATAGCCCTGGCCCTGTCCTGGATGTGTTGTTAATTCTGCTGTCCATTCCCTCTCCTGTTAGCTTCCATTTGATAATCATTTAGACTCTTCAGGTTTCAGCAGAAGGGTTAGAAACATCACTAATACTGATAGGACTGTTTCTTATATTGATGGCAGGACCAGAAAAGGCAGGGCAAAACCAAAGTCAATCCATCAGAGACAATGTCCAAAGCAATTGTCAAAATAAAAAGGCACATGTGGAGAAAAATAGATCTAAGGACACAGAGAAGCAGAAACCAATAGAGAGTTGGAATAGAGAGCCGTGGGACGGGGCAGGGGGGAGGGGGGCAGGTTTACTGTTAAATAGGAGAGTAGCCTGCCACTTGAAGAGGGTTGGTTCACAGGCTCTGGCACTGACTTCCAAGTGACTCTGGGACATTTGCAGCACAAGAGGGAAGGGTCTCCTCTGTTTCAAAGGCTAAGAAAGGGGCAGGCAATTTCCTGCTACTTGACCTACAATTTAGGGAGAACTAAAACTGGTATTCCTGCAGCTTGAAAGCAGACATTTTTCTTCCTGTTTCCAGCTTGCAAAGAATTTTTTTCATTCACTCATAAATTCATTTATTTACCAAAAATCTTTTAAACAGATAATAAACAGCCACTTAGGCTACAGTGGTGACTTGGATAAAGTCTGTATCTTTAAAGAGTTTCCAGTCTAGTGAGATGTACAAGGAGATTCACAATTTCCATGAAAAATAATTTACTGAGAAATTATGCTGAACTTGAGATAAATTGATGAGAGAAAAATCTTTGAACTAAAAGCATTCTTAGTTGTATCATTTATTTATGCCACAATAATTGCTGAGTAATAATCGACTCTGAAACTTAATGACTTTAATTAGCATGCATTTAGCTCATGAAGCTGTAGGCCGGTGGTTTAGACTGGTTGCAGCTGGTGGTACTTCTGACCTCAGCTTGTCTTGCTCACATCTGTGGCTGATCCCAGGTGGCCTTATTCGGATTGACTCCACATGCCCCTTATTCTCCAGCAATCTAGCCTAGGCACGAAGTCTGCTATGGTGATAGCAGAAGTGAGGAAGATTCAACACACTGAGCTTTTCAAACCTCTGTTTGCAGCACTTTGCTGAACACCATCAGCCAAGACACGTGGCCAAGGCGAGAGTGGGAGTGGGAGGACCCCACAAAGTTATACAGCAAGGGTAGGGAATTGGACCGTTAAAGCAACCAGTGTACCCCCCCCCCACCACCACCACTCTGGGAGACAGCAGGCTTTCTTCTCTCATCCGCTCCCAGAATGAAGAGGCGTTTTCATTTACACTGTCAACGAATAGGATACTTTGAGATTTCCCAACAAAACAGATACAGGTATAGAAACCTGATATGGTGTGACTCTGCGTTGCCACCCAAATCTCATGTTGAACTATAATCCTCGGTGTTGTGGGAGGGACCTGGTGGGAGGTGATTGGATCCTGGGGGCAGTTTCCCCCTGGTTCCTGGGATAGAGTTCTCACGGGATCTGATTGTTTAAACGTGTGTGGCCCTTCCCCTTTGCACGCTCTCTCTCCTGCTCCACCATGGTAAGAAGTATTCTCTTCCTCCCTGCCTTCTGCCTTCATTTTACGTTCCTGAGGCCTCCCAGCCATGCCTCCTGTACAGCCTGCAGAACTGTGAGTCAGTGAAACCTCTTTTCTTTATAAATTGCTCAGTCTCTAGTAATTGTTTATAGCAATGCGAGAACAGACTAATACAGGACGTAAGGTGTTCATTCTTTATTCAGCAAAGCCTAGGGTGCATCGTTTTAGCCAAAATGTCCTCCCGGAAGTTTTGATAATCGACTGTTTTGTGCCGACTTCCCCTTTGCCACACAGTCCTTCCCGAAGGTTGAATTTAGCTGCATGTCACATGGGGAGGAGCAAGGGCTTTCACTGGGCAAGTGGGATGGGGCAGTGGGCAGAAAAGACCCTGCCACAGCTGCCATCAGTGACTTATCCCATACTGTCTTTGAATCATTCAAGGCACTGATAAGAAACAGATCCTTGCCATCCTAGGAGAATTAGGACAGCCACTGTCATGGCAGTGGCCATGACAACACCACACTAAATGGGTCTCCTGGAAAGGAGGGAGCCCTTTATTGTCTGTCTGCAGATACCACAATTAGCTCAAATGAGATAGAGAGTGACAGGGCCGTGGAATCGCAGATGGGTCTTTTGTCACTTGCAGAGAGGCTAAGCTGACTAATTATCTGTGAAGGGAGAGCAAAGGTAATGCCTGCTCCCTCCTAGAACTGAAACCACATCCATCCTTGAAGAAGAATAAGCATCTTGGTTGAAACTATTCAATGAGGTGATTATCCATGTCAGCCCCACTGCGTATTTTGGATTGCTTAAAAAAATTTTATTCAGAGATTCATTTTCTCTCTCTTTGTATGTATGTAAATTCAATCAAATTAACCCATGATTCTTACAAATATCTTTTAATACTTGACTAAATAAACTGAACTGAATTACCTAAAGGCAGGTATGTTTTATTTTCTTGTTTTTAAAAAAGAAAAAAGATTAATGCAATTAGGGAAAAATCTATTGCCAATGTATAACTTCCATAAGTAGATGGCATAGTAGTTAAGATCACACTATCAGTTGTGTTTATTTTGACAAGTTACTGTTCTTTCTAATTCTCATATGGCAGTGTAAAAAACAGTGATATTAATTATACACTTGCAGGTGGTTATTTTAAGAATTAAATAAGTTAATGCATGTAAAAAGCTTAACATAATTCCCAAAGCATTGCACTAGAAATCACCGTCGTAATTAAGAATCTTCTATTAACTTGATCTGACTTTGGAAGTCCCAGTCTTTAATTTTAAAAAGATTAAGTATCTCTTCCCTGCAAAAAATTCTACCAGATTCTGGAGTGATATAAAAATGAAAGCAATATACACTTTGCTTTTAAGGAACTTATAAACCAATAGAGGTTGCTGTCACACGTATGTGGAAAAGAATATAATGAAATAAATGTAATTATTTCAAAACCTATGAACTAGACAGAAATGAGGCTGGGCATCTGAGAAGAGGTGGGGCTTTGGGATTTCTTGCAGGGAAAAGGGGGATTTTGAATAGTGAAAGGATTCCAGGCAGAAGAATAATAAGCAGATTTAGGGAAGCTGGAAAAATCAAGGTACATTTCTATTTCAATAACCTACTAAAATGTCAGAGAAATGTATTATATGACATTATTATATGTAATTCACATATAATTAAACAATTAAATATAAGACCTTACTAGATTGTGATTATTTAAGGGTCAACACATACGTCTATGATTGCATAATGTCTTCATTAATATTGAATATAGACCATGGCAAATGAATCCAAACACCATTTGTTCATTCATTTATTCATTTAATTAACATTTATATTGCGCTTATTATTTGCCAGGAACTGCAAGTAGGACTCAGAACTCAAAGCAAGTAAGATTCACACTGAGTTCTCAGGAAGTGTGAGTGGATGGAGGGGAAAGGTGACTTAACAGGCCTTTATAGTGTGGGGAAGCGGTGGGCTGTCCTGGGGCTGGTAGAGCTGCTAGGAGGTTGATGTAGCTCACACTGTGGGAGGGGGCTGAGGAGGAGAGTGGCAGAGCTTCTGGAAGAGGCGACACATAAGCCCGATTGGGGTGACGAGGGCTTAGATAAAAAGAAGAAAGAAAGGGTCGTTTATATCAGAGGCACTTTTAAAAGACATTAATCAGAATTTTAATTTCTTTTTCTATGTGTTTTTTGGTCATGTGCTTTGCTAGTTTACATTGTACTGTGTATATATAAAAATGCATACACACACACACAGTCAATTTGTAATTACTTTAAAAAAAATTTTAAGAGTGCCATGCCTGGCACAAGACTCACACTTGTAATCCCAGCACTTTGGAAGGCCAAGGCAGGTAGATTGCTTGAGCCCAGGAGTTCAAGACCGGACTAGGCAACATGGTGAGAACCTGTCTCTACCAAAAATACAAAAAAACCTAGCTGGGTGTGGTGGTGTGCGCTGGTAGTCCCAGCTACTCAGGAGGCTGAGACAAGAGGATTACTTGAGCCTGGGAGGCAGAAGTTGCAGTGAGCTGAGATCACACCACTGCACTCCAACCTGGGTGAGAGTAAGATCCCATCTCCAAAAAAAAAAAAGTCCCACTTTCTCTTACATTAGCTGCCAGTATGTATGTTTGTCCTTTTCATCTTTTACTCTGCATGAGTAAGTATACTTAAATTTATCAATTTTTTTTCAATTTATAAAATAGATGTATAAAATTGCGTGTCTTTATCAACAGACAAAAGGATAAATAAATGTGATATATGTAAACAATGGAAAGTTATTCAGCCATAAAAAAGAAGGAAATCCTGTCATTTGCAGCAGTGTGGATGGAACGGAAGGTTATGATGTTAATCGAAAGAAGCCAGGCACAGAAAGACAGATATGGCGCCTTCTCACTCATATATGGGAGTTAAAAAGGTGAATCTCATCGTGGTAATAGTAGTTTAGTGGTTACTAGAGGCGAGGAAAGGGGAAAGTGGGGTGGAGGGTGAAGATAGGTTGGTTAATGAGTAAAATAATACAGTTAGAAGGGTTAGGGTCTAGTGTTAGATATTTCAGTTGGATGAATAGTTATCTAACTGTAACTACTGTTATAGTTAACAATAATTTATGGCATAGTTCAGAGTAGCTAGGAGAAAAAGCTTGAATGCTTCTAACATAAAGAAAAGATAAGAGTTTGAGATGAAGGGCATCCCAGTTACCCTGATTTGCTCATCACACGTTGTATACATTTATCAGGGTATCATGTGTAACCAAATATATGTAAGTTATCACATATCAATAAAAAAGTAAAAATATGCATATTTATCATGTACAGCATAATGTTTTGAAGTGTATAGACTTCAAATGGTTACATCTAACAAATCCATTACCTCACAGAGTTATTTTTTGTAACAAGAACATGTAAGGTCTACTCCTAGCATTTATCATGGATGCAATCTATTGTCATTAACTACTATGTTGTACAATAGATCTCCTGAACATGTTCTTCTTCTCTAACTGTGCTTACTTATTCTTTGACCAACAACCCCCTCAACTGCTTCTTCTCCAAACCGTATTATCCTCTGGTTAGCGCTTATTTCACTTACCGTAACATCTTCCACGTTCATGTTCATCCATGTTAATAACAAATGGCAGGATCTCCTTTTCTATAGTTGACTAGTATTCTACTGTGGATATATGTCACATTTTCGTTATCTATTCCTACAGTGAACACTTAGCATGGATTCCACATCTTGACTTTTCTGAATAGTACTGCAGTAAACATGGGGGTACATATGTCTCTTTGACATACCATCAAGATATTGTAACTTCACTTTTTGAGGATATTATCATACATCTGATATTTTAAGTAAAGATAAAAATAGAAGCATTTCTATTTGGCTGTATTAACAGAACGGATCTCTTCCTGACTTGTATTTAATGCTTTTTTTTTAATTGTATTTCATTTTGTTAGATTTAGGCACAGAATTATTTCACCTGCAAAGGATAATTTTTCCATATCCTTTCTCATTGTACAATTTCTTTCTTTCTTTCTTTCTTTTTTTTTTTTTTTTTTTTTTTTTTTTTGTCTATTTGCTCTGGCTAGTCCTCCTGAAAAGATTTCTAAGTGCTGATCCTAGCAGTGAGCCTTCCTATCTCGATCTGGCTTACACAGAACCACTCTTAGCATTTCTCCTCTAAGTATGATGCATGGCTTCATTTTACTTGAGTTTTTTTTTTAATCAAGTAAAGAAATATTTAACTGTTCCTATTTTATAAAATTTTTTTTTCTGTATTCAGGAAGGGTATTGGAATTTTTCAAATGTTATTTGAATCAAATGAAATGCAAATGTTGTTTTATTTAAATTTACAGTTTACCTGATCTTTAACTATAATTGCATTACTATAATAAATCTGTCTTTTTGTAGGCTGTTATGTTTTTAATGTGTGTTGGGTTCTATTTTGTTTTGCAAGAAATTCAAAATTTGATGTGTTATTTCCTTTTTTATGCTATCTTCATGTTTATTCAGACCTTACTTTGCTATGGTACAGCCGTCAACCAACAGGACACTTCCTCTCCCCTCCCCGTCTCCTCCCCGCCCCAACCTCCCTCCTTCCTTTCAAATCTAGAGTGAGATCCTCTTACTGATAGGCTCTAAAATCTGAAATCATATTTAGGAGTGGATACTGGAAAATGTAGCTTTCATATTCTTTCTGCATTGGAGACAAGACTTTATTATTTATTTAATTTGAAATGGAGTCTCACTCTGTACCCCAGACTACAGTGCAGTGGCATGATTTTGGTTCACTACAACCTCTACCTCTTGGGTTCAAGCAATTCTCATGCTTCAACCATGGGAGTAGCTGGGACTACAGGCACCTGCCACAACACCTGTCTAATTTTTGTATTTTTAGTAGAGACGGGGTTTCACTGTGTTGTCCAGGCTGCCGACTTCAAGAGATTCACACGCCTTGGCCTCCCAAAGTGCTGGGATTATAGGCACCAGTCACTGTGCCCACTGGGACAAAACTTTATCACATGGTGACACCAATGGGGTAGACAAGAGGCAATCTATCAGGGTTGTCAGAGAATTAATTTTTGGCTTTATTTTGGTTTTATATCATTGCTTCTTATCTCCTTTGTTTTAGTTTGACATGCCTTCACTAAATTCCCAGGATATACCTTTGTTTAATTTAATTCATTCTTGTTTAGTGACATAAATACTTAGTTTCATGTATTCGGTCTGAGTACTGCCTTACCCACATCTTAAATTACTGCCATGTGGCCAAATATATGTGTCTTCCGCTCCTACTACAAAGACTATATGTGTTCTACATTTCATCACAGTAAAACCAGTTCCTATGAAATAGATAATGGTAAACGTTTTTAGTCTATGCCAGTGGGAGTGTGACTTGAGAAAACCTTTAGAAAAAATTTTGGCTAGACATATAAAATGCATTTAAAATTTGCATGTGTTTTTACTCACTAATCAAACTTCTAGTTTATCCTAAGGAGATCACTAGTGATACACATAAAGCTTTAGGTGCAATGATGTCAATCCCAGTTCAACTTACAAAACTTGAAAACAGCAAAAATGTCAAATAATGGAGCAGTGGTTAAATACGAGTTTTGGTACATTTATGTGATGGAATATTCTACAGCCAGTTTTTTCACTTTAAAAATATTAAACCATTAAAAGTTATTTTCTTGGAGAATATTTAAAGACACAGGATGCTTCTCATGATTATATTTTATAGTGTGAAAAATACACATAGTAGGAGCAATATGTCTTTAATTTTGTAAGAGAATCATTTGCAAAATATATGCCAAAATGTTTATAATGATGATTTCTGGGTGATGGAGATACAGATAACTTATATTTTTAATCTTTTTGCCTTCAAATTTTCCATATTATGCATGGATTGCCTTTATAATAATAGAGAAAGAAATGATAAACATATTTGTGTACAACATGGGAGATAAAGAATCCCAATTTAGGAAGCAGCCCGGGCATACAGCTCGCCATATGAAAGTATCTGAAAAGCAGCCTGGTGCTACTTTTGTTCCAGAACATTAAATTTTTGAATTTTCTGGATCTCAAGCAGTGATCAAATATTTTAACTTCCAAAATTATTCCTTAGCACGCACATTTAATTGTTAACAGAAAGTATGCCAAATAAATAGAACATTTCCAGACTCACGTTTTATAAGACAAAGCAGACACACATGCTTAGATGCAGGGGAAACAGGGCTGCTGTCCTCCTTTGTCACTAGCTGGACAAGCTTCTCTAATATGTCCATAGAAAATATTCAGACATTCATAAGGCTTGGATATGTGTCCCCTCCAAATCTCATGTTGAATTGTGATCCCCAGTATTGAAAGTGGGGTCTTCATGGGAGGTATTTGGATCATGGGGGTGGATCCTTCAGGAATGGCTTGTTGCTGTCCCTGTAATAATGCATGAGTTCTCACTGTGTTAGTTCACATGAGATCTGGTTGTTTAAAAGAGACTGGCACCTCCTTTCTTCTCTCTTGCTCCTTCTCACCATGAGCCATGCCCCCTGTATTAGTCTGTTTAACTCTGCCAATAAAGACAGACTCACGAGGCTTAATTGGACTTCCAGGTCCATGTGTCTGAGGAAGCCTCACAATCATGGTGGAAGGCAAGGAGGAGCAAGTCATGTCTTACATGGATGGCAGCAAGCAGAGAGCTTGTGCAGGAAAACTTCCCTTTATAATAACCATCAGCTCTCGTGAGACTTACCGTCATGAGAACAGCACAGGAAAGACCTGCTCCATCATTCCATTACCTCCCACTGAGTTCTTCCCACAACATGTGGGAATTCAAGATGAGATATGGGTGGAGACACAGCCAAACCATATAACCCACCTTCACCTTTTATGGTGATTGGAAGCTTCCTGAGGCCCTCACCAGAAGCAGATGCCAGCACCCTGACTCTTTTACAGCTTGCTGAACTGTAAGCCCAATAAATTTCTTTCCTTTACAAATTCCCCAGCCTCTCATATTTATAGCAATAGAAACCAACTAATGCAGGGATTTGAATTATTGACAGGTAAGGTTATAACTATGGGCCTAGGCTAGGGTTTTTAAATCTTTTATTCAAATGAAACCAGAAAAGTAGTTAATGTTGAATCAAAGCTGTTCTCATGAATACTATGCACAACACGTAACCAACAGGGAGTAAGTCAGTGCTTCTTTAGGATTTAAGTGGGTGGATGGGGCTTCTTTTAGATATATTTTCATGAAGCATTCTGAGCAGAAAAAGGCAAAACAAAGACCTATTTTAAAGTGTGTTTTGATCCTGCTTTTGGAGACTATGTGTGGGAATTACTGAGGTTTGAAAACTATTTCTGTAGATCAAAAGTAGACCATGAAAATGAAATTTATCTTTCCCATTAGAAATGTAAGACTTATTTCATGATCCAATTGCAAATAGAGCTGGCCTTTCCCAACCAACCTATCCACAGCAGGTCTGTAATGTTCAGCACAACCTTCCTTCTTTCACTATTTTGTTCTTTCTCTCTTTTTCACTCACTCTCCCTCCCTCCCATCCTTTATTCCTCTCATTCTTTCTCCCTTCCTTCCTTTTTCCTTCCTTCCTTCCTTCCTTCCCTCCCTCCCTCTCTCCCTCCCTCTTTCTTTCTCTTGCTCTTGTTTGTTCTCTTTCTTCCCTCGCTCCCTCTCTTTTCTTCTTTCTTTCTCTCTCTTTCTTTCTCTCTCTCTTCCCTCCCTCCCTTCCTTCCTTCCTTTTGCTTTCCTGCTTTTTCTCGCCTTCTCACACGCTTCTGCTCACTTACATACTCTCTCCCCCTCATTATGTATCTGTTCAATGAATGAAGACATGAATGAATAATTGGTTTATGGAGGGAGCATTATTTAGAGTCTGTTCAGATAATTACATGTATAACTGGGTTATCTTTATCAAGAAGACACTGGTTTTGAAGTATGTGATTGGACAGTTATAACCTTATTTCATTTTTTTTCCTTGACAAAAGTAATCTCAGACAAAAGACCTTGCATTTTTCTTTAAGTGAGATTTAAAATTAAGTGCTAGGGGATTGTTGATGATCTAAAATGGACAGCTTCTCTTACACTATTGAATGTAATAATACTTCCTATAATATATTTTAGAAGTGATAACAGCAAAGGAAGTAGAGGTATGCAATTACATTATTTTTACTTTGAAACATAAAGTCTATTCTAAACTCTGATTCTTTTCTTTTTATGAAACAAGTAGTAAGGCATGACAGTGAAACTGTTGCTTCTAAATACGGTTTAAACATACCTTCAAATTTTACTTTAGTCAGAAGGCTAAGCAGTGTGTCACAGGAGCTCTGTGTCATGACATTTCTTTCTCCATCAATGACCCTAGAATTTTGATTAAAATTCCTGCCGTATCTCTCAATTCCAAGTACTTACTGGGAGTGAGTTTGTGGTATTTATTGTTTAAGGATATGAACTTCAGGTTACATTCCTCCAGCTGGAAGTTGTGTGATCTTGGGCAAGTTTCTTCTATGTAAGTTTCATTATAATATGAGAATTAGCAAAAGCGCCTGCTAATATTACTTTCAATGGAAGAAAACTGCAAATACTTTTGCAGCAGCCTAATATTTTGATTACGTGTAGAATACATTTGTTGGTATAGTTAGAACTATGTCAGTTACATGGTAACGTTGCTCCTGCTACAGTTATTATCGTTACCATTAACATTATTTAATGTGTTAGGAAGCCACCATTGACCTTGAGAGCTTGATGAACTATCTTTAGGACCTGTTCTTAGCATTTGCTTTTAGGATGTCCCATCTCACTTGTGGGTTCCATTCTCTTGCCTCAGAACGTTCTCAAACCTGTAGCTACTCAGTCATTTTACCTCTTCTCCCGCTAGACATGACAGCAGCCAGAACTTACAGTGAAGAAACAAAGTGGGTTATCTTCACTTAATGTGTATTTCAAAAAGAAAGAGCTAAGAAAGGTGAAACTGTCCCAGTGAAAATCGCAATGTGTTCAGTACTGGATAAACAGCAGTGGAATTCAGTGTGAATTTATGAATGTTAAAATATCATTTTGTAGTGTCTAGGAATCCTGCAATAACCATAATATAATACTAGCTTCCATATTTAACTTTCACAGGTGTTCTCTGAGGGCTTTACATTTTTTAATTCATTTGACTCTCTTAACAAATTTACAAGATATTAAGTTGCTATGATTTTGCCCATTTTAAAGATGAGCGAACTGAGGCACAGACGATTTAAACCCCTTACACCAGAACACACTGACCTTTGGTAGCATAACTATGGAGCCACGGAGCATGTCCATAACCAGTACCCTGCAGCCAAAGGCATGCACTTACAAACACTTTAAAATAATGTGTTAATCTGGGATATTTATCTGCTTAAATTATTTCAGGAGCATTATGACATTTACTGAACCCCTGTGTTACCTTACTCTTCTTCCCAAAGAAAGTTGGAAATCTCATGCAGTGCTTTTCCTCTGCCTCTCAATTTATTCTGTGTAGTGTCTGCCTTTTAGACATATTCCAACAACTTCATGACTAGTAGTTTTACTTATTTCTCGGTTTTAAAATTAATAGTGGTTTCAAGTATTTCTCTTGAGTGTTATGCCTGTCACAGGCCACACCCAGGCTCTTTTCTCTGACAATGAAAGAAGTACAGAAGAAGACACAGTAAGAAAGGAGACATGGAACTAACCAGGTTGTGCCAATGTGGCGAGCAGTGGGTGCTAGACTAACTGCCATCTGTCCCAAATGCCCCTGGCTAAAAAGTAGTGGCACCTGCAGTACCTGCCTCACCCAGGACTGGGGTTTTCCCAATACATCAGGAAGGAATTTGTCAGGAAGGAGGGAGGCACGGGGAAGCCCGCACATGGCACCATATATTTGAGATCTCATGAATTTGCACCATGAATTGACGCATTTGATTATGATACCAAGTGTAAGTAACACTAGCCAAGTTTGAGCTGTTCCCACCGGTTCTTGAACTGAAACTAGGCTTCCTGGTTTGCCTTTGCTCAAAGGCATTACTACTTATTTTCACTCTAAGCTGAATATAGTTAAATGTTTTGAAAGGTAAAGTACACACACACACACACACACACACACACACACACACACATATACATATGACAGGTCTTTATCATACATTATTGATTATCTCTTTAAAATATTACTGTACTGAATTTGTTTTCATCATCAAGTAAAACAAATTGCACATGCCCCCAAATTATGTTTATGTACAAATGTGAAATAATGAGGCTCTATCATTGTGAAACTAGAATCATTGTAACTGGGTCACTGAAGCTCTTTTAAATTGTTCCACATTAAAATTAAATGATCACTAAGTGTAAAACTGCATTGAATTTTAGTATATTATCAGGAGAGAAGATGGGGCCTGACTAATCCAGCAAGTTGATCTTAACTTTAGAAGAGTCATTACATTTCGATTTTTAAAAAATGGATAACGGCTGGGCGCGGTGGCTCAAGCCTGTAATCCCAGCACTTTGGGAGGCCGAGGCGGGTGGATCACGAGGTCAAGAGATCGAGACCATCCTGGTCAACATGGTGAAACCCCGTCTCTACTAAAAATACTAAAAATTAGCTGGGCATGGTGGCGTGTGCCTGTAATCCCAGCTACTCAGGAGGCTGAGGCAGGAGAATTGCCTGAACCCAGGAGGCGGAGGTTGTGGTGAGCCGAGATCGTGCCATTGCACTCCAGCCTGGGCAACAAGAGCGAAACTCCGTCTCAAAAAAAAAAAAAAAAAAAAAAAAAAAAAAAAAAAAAAAGGATAACTCCAAATACATAATTGTATGAGTTCTTACATTAAGCATACTCTGTGTGTGTGTATGTGTGTGTGTGTGTATGTTTGTGTGTGTGACTAAAGGGTAAAGATTATATGACTTTTCCTCATTCCTCACAAAAATATTTCAACTGGTTAATTGCAAATTGAATATATATATATTCAATTGAATATATATATTCAAGACTAGGCCAGGTTAGTCTTGAACTCCTGACCTCAGGTGATTTGCCCCCCTCAGCCTCCCAAAGTGCTGGGGTAACAGGCATAAGCCTCCATGCCCAGCTGCAAACTGAATAAATTTCTAAAGAAAATATGATGTGTGATTCTCTCTTCTAATCCAGAATATCCATGTTAATAGAGACATTTCTGAAACCATGTGGAAGCTTTGATTTGTGGTTTTCTAGTTTTCTTTCCTTCACTGAACCATTAGCTGGAGTGTGGTGGAAAAATAGAAGATTCTGCATTCTCCCAAGTTTTGAGTAATCACAAAGTCCACAACCATGAGACAGAATGGGAATAGAGTAACTCTCTCCAGACATCAGGGCCTTCTAGAGGAATCAGCAAACCTTCCAGCAGGTCCTGTTCACGTTCTGCTTATCTCCCTGTCTGTTGCTACTCATGAGGCTTCACCAGGTATTACTGCCAATATTATTGGCATTATCAACACCACTCTGGTCTTCTTACTAGAGACCCAATGTGTGGCCTGGACTCTGCAAAACATGGGTTTAACCCACTGCAAGCATCGCAGAGCCAGAACTTCCTATTCAAACTAGGAGTTTCATTCATAAAACTCATATGAGAGACTTAAATGCTTTGCTGAAGAAATGTCTGGCTAAAATGAAGATACACTATGTGGTTTTGGTCTGAACTATCCACATCACATTACGAAGAAAGGAACTATTGCCAGTTTGGGTTACCTTGGTTTTAGAGAACCTATTTTGGTTCTGGTTCTGGTTCCCAACAATTATTTTTCTTTTCAAGTAATTTGCTCAAGGAAAGTAATTGATCCTCTTCTCCATATTGAAATAAAGTCTACATCTCATCATATGAGACAAGATTGGTCATTTTATTTTTACTTGTCTTTTGTTATTTTGTTTAAAGTAGTTTTGGAAAAAGAGTAGTTATAAGCAACTTAATAATTAGTGGGAGCCAATAATTGTGTACATTTAAAATCTTAAGAAAATATGTAGGAACAAATGGCCGTGCAATAAAACATCGTGATTTTTGACCAAATATAATTAATAAGAAAAAAATGTGTAAGTGAGCAGAAAAGAAAATCTACTGATTTTGTAGTGAAAAGTGGAGTTGAACCCTAGTAGGGAACTTTCACCTTGGTGTTTAGGTTCAAAATCCTGTGGGGAGAAATGACAGATACAAGTGAGGGGAAGGAAGGCAGCAAACCACACTACCATGTGTGTACCTATGCAACAGTCTTGCATGTTCTTCACATGTACCCCAAAACCTAAAATGTAATAAAAAATATGGGTTCCAAGAAATAAAGAATAAAAAAACAAAAAAGCTAGGCTCTGAAAATGAGTGTTAACACTTTTGTAAATCTGCCAAGAATCTCAATACAACTGCCAAAGTTTTGATTTTCAAAAAAACACAGTGGAATTGCTAACATGCATGCTGTATAAATGACTATTCATTGAATGAATGCTGTGGCTTATATGCAACTGCTTTCCCTGGCTGACTAATATATCAAGCATGGTACTTGTTTTGTGCTCTGAAAAACTTTCTCCATTACCATAGTAACCTCTTACATGCTGGCGGAAGCTGATGTCATTTCAGGTATTATTCATTCTTAGTGGATTGATACTCAGAGTGCTAATAAGTCTCAGAATGATAAAAAGAACTAAGCATACACTCTGGTTAAACATTATTTTAACCCTTTCACCCCAGGGAGTCCCCAGATGTCCGCTGAGAGCATTACTGAGAACAGTTTAGAATGCTTTCTGTTCTCAAGATGGTTATTTAGCAAGAGTCAGTGTTAAAAATTATAGCTTACTTTTTTTCAGTATGTTTGGGTCATTGTATTCATCTGCTAGGGCTGCCATTACAAAATATCACCAACTAGGTGGCTTAAGTAACAGAAACTTACTTTATCACAGTTCTGGAAGAGGGAAGTCTAAGATTAAGGTTCTGGAAAACGTGGTTCCTGGTGGGGCTGTCTTCCCTGGCTTGCAAACAGCTACCTTCTCACTGTGCCCTAACATGGGAACCAGGAACTGGAGCTGTTATCAAGAACAAGTGGAGAGAAATCTTCAGAGGAGGACTGGCTCACTGGTCTGTTAAGCATCACGTAAAATAAGCAGAAAAGTGTTTCTTGGATTTGGCAATTTAGAGATTGGTGACCTTGGAAAGTGAAATTTTAATAATGTGGTAGAGATGAAACCATATTTCAATTGCTGGAGGAATGCACAGAAAATGAGGTAGGAGATATACAGGGTTTAATTTCCAAAGAGTAAAAATGGCATACAATGATAACTTAGGAGTGGTGGGCAGAGACTGGAAGACAATCTCCTGGGACATATTTGAGCATATGTATGTGCAGACAGAAAATAGCAAGTGGAAAAGAAGCAGAAGAGATAGAGACCTTCATGAAACAAGGGCACAGATAAAGGCAAGATGGAACAGATTCTCTAGTAAAGAAGGAGGTAACAGTTTCAGAAAGACATAGGATAGAAAGGAAATAGGGAGAGTTCTCAAATAACTAAAATTAGAACTACCATTCAAACCAGCAATCCCACTGCGAGGTATCTAGCCAAAGGAAATAAATTACTATATGAAAAAAGACACCTACAGCTGTATGTTCATCACAGCATTATTCACTATAGCAAAGTCCTAGAACAAGCCTACACATTTATCAGTGGTTGACTGGATGAAAAAAAATGTGGTCTATACACACAGCACAAATACAATGCAGCCACAAAAATAGTACGATCATGTCTTTCTCAGCAGGTGGATGCAGCTGGTGGACGTTATGTTAAGTGAAATAAGTCAGAAACAGAAAATCTCACTTATAAGTGGGAGCAAGACAGTGTGTATACATGGACATAAAGATGAAAATAATAGACACTAGGCACTCCAAAACGAGGGAGAGAGGGAAGTGGGGCAGTAGAATTGAAAAATAACCTGTCAGGTACAATGTAACTATCTGAATAATGGGTACAGTAGCAGCCAAATCCCCACCAGTATGCAATATATCCACATAATGAATATGCACAAGTACCCCCTGAATCCAAAGTAAAATTAAATGTGAAAACAAGGATAGAAGCATTCTCAAGAGGCCTCGGCCATGTCTAGCAGCCAGGACTCCTGTGAAGTTGTAGGGGTTGTATCCTGCATGAGGGTTCCTTGCACCTCAGAGAGCTGGATAGGTAAGCTCTATTTGCCAAGCTTTGTGTTTGGGGTGCTGGTGCATCCCCAAACCAGGGCATTTAGTAATTAAGATTATATATATATGTATATATATATAAAGATTATATATATAAAGATTATATATATATATAAAGATTATATATATATTTTTATATAGATACAAAAATCTTTATATGTATATGAAATATATAATTCTATATATATAATCTTAATTTTAAATATATAATATATAATTATAATATATTAATATTATAATAATTATATTATATTAATATTATAATTTATTACATTATAATATATAATTATAATATAAATATATAATAATATAACAATAATATAATAAATAATATAATATGTTATATAAGATATGTAATATAATATTGTATATATTATATAATATATAACATATTTATATTTATATATTATATATCATATATAATATAATATATAATAACATAAAATATAATAATACTAAAATTATAATTATATTATTATATTATTTAATATATATAATATAATAATATATAAGATTAATATAATAGTATAATAAAAAAATATGTATGCCAATACAGTAATAAATAATATGTAATAAATAATATAATGATAATGATATTATATTATTATATATAATAATGTTATATTAATAATATATATAATATATAATATATTTATATTTATCATATATAATATATAATATATTTATATTTATAGTATATAATATATATTATATATAATATATATTTTATGCTATATATATTTTATATAATATAATCTTATATATTATATAAAATATATATTCTTTTAATTCAGAAAAGGTGCCTTGTAAATCCTCTCAAAGTCAGAGTATACATGTAGTCTTATACACAATAAAATTTCACTTTCTACTTTTTAAAGAATTCCTCTATCTATTGTATCATTTGATCTTCATAACCTCCCTGGCCCAAGCCTGTGGTTGTACTGCTATAATGTTGCCAATTTATAAACATAGAAAATGAGACTCAGAGAAGTTTAATGATATCACTGAGGCCACACATTTACAAAGTGGAAAAATAGATTGAAGCCCACCATCTATTAATAATAAATCTTTAAGTGATATTTTACTATACCAGATGTAAATACCACTTAACAGCAACATTTGCCGAAGAACTTCAGACTGTTGTGACTCTCTTTCTCTTCCCCTTTCCATTCATATTGGAAGGAGAGGAGAACATTAGGCATTAGAAAACATATCTTGAAATTAAGTCTCTTCTAATCTCAAGCACTTTCGTATCTCATAAGAAAAAAAAATTAGGGTCAAGGTATTATTTAGGTTACAAAGTACTACAATGGAAAAAAAATAGATGTATTAAATTAGAAGCTAACAAATTTTTAGAAAACATATTGAAAGTTTAGGCTGAAAATCATCCAATATCAATTATGGGTGGGGGTGATAGACACATTCTGCTTACACTTTGAGCTTAGGTTTTGAGCTTTACTCTTAATCCTTCAAAAAAATAGCTGATGAAATAAAGAGAATAAGGTCTTTTCTATATTCCCTGCAGATGTGTGGTGGTGATGGCACTGAAATAAATATTTAAAAATTTTCAGGAAATTGGACAGTAGCCTTTCATTTTCAAGAAGACATGTTTCATGATAATGGAGTGAATAAGAAGGAAATTCCTGGAGTCTGTGACTCATTTGTTCAAAAAATAATTGAACAACAAATAAGAGCACCAGTCACAGGGGCCATAACAGTGAACAAAAGGACATGTTTCTGCTTTTATGGAGCTTACTTTCTCTTATCGGAGATGTAAATCCAAAGAATTAATGGATAATATACCAGGTGAGGATACTCATCTTGAAATAATATAGCAGGAAAAAGGAGAATTACGGAGCATAGTGTGCTTTGTTCATTTTTACATTTTATTTATTTATTTATTTTATGTATTTATTTTGAGATAGAGTTGCTCTATTGTACAGGCTGGAGTGCAGTGGTGTGATCTCGGCTCACTGCAACCTCTGACTCCCTGGTTCAGGCAATTCTCCTGCCTCAGCCTCCTGAGTAGCTGGGATTACAGGTACGCACCACCATGCCCAACTAGTTTTTGTATTTTTTTTTTTTTAGTAGAGATGGGGTTTCACCATGTTGGCCAGGATGGTCTCGATCTCCTGACCTTGTGATCTGCCCGCCTCAGCCTCCCAAAGTGCTGGAATTACAGGCCTGAGCCACTGTGCATGGCCAGCATGCTGTTTTAGTAGGTAGGCAGGAAGGGCTCTTTGGTAAGTGGCATTTGGAAAAAGACCCAAATGGAAGTGAGGAAAACGTCGTGCCTATGGAGAAAGGCAGAGGGAAGAGCTCAAGGGATCCACAGGGAGACCAGCAAAGGAGGGAAGCTGAGGTAGATGATGAGCGTGAGGAGATCCAACAATGCTCATGAAAGACTGGCAATGGCAGGACACATTGGAGAAAATGGGAAACAAGCCCTCACTGGGATTTTAAAAGGATCATTCTAGCTACTTTGTAAAAAAAAAAAAAGTGCAGTAATGAGGACAAACGTACAGAAATTCCAGAGCAGGGCTAATCTAACAGCCCAGCTCACAGATGATGATGACTTGATCCAAGATGACCACAGTGGAAGTGATAAGTAACTGGATTCAGTGTGTAATTTGAAGGTAGACCCAATCGAATCTGCTCATGGATTATTTGTGCAAAAGAGAAAAGGCACTAGGTTGACACTAAGGTTTCTGGCCCAAACATGTGGGAAAAACAGAATTCCCCTATCTTAGATGGGTGAGACTAGAGGATGATAGAAAACAGCCTTGGACAAATTGTTAACTAAGAAGTAGTTCTGAAATAAACACTTGTCACTAAACAAACGTAGAATTAAATCGTAGTATTTAAATTACTGGAAAATATTAGTGTACTTTATTAAATGCAATATTAGATTAACCAGGGAACTGCTCCCACAATGTCAGATAATAGACACCATGGAACAAATTGAGTCTTGAAGAGTTTCCATCCGCAAACTTCCCACTATTTTCTTTTTCTTTCCCTCCCTCCCTCCGTCTCTCTCTCTCTCTCTCTCTCTCTCTCTCTCTCTCTCTCTTTCTCTTTCTTTCTTTCTTTCTTCTTTTTGAGATGGAGTTTCACTCTTGTTGCTCATGCTGGAGTGCAGGGACATGATCTTGGCTCACAGCAACCTCCACCTCCCAGCCTCAAGCTACTCTCCCACCTCAGCCTTCCAAAGTGCTGGGATTACAGGCATGAGCTACCATGCCTGGCCCCTGCTATGTTTTAAAATTAATATTCACAGAAAAAAAATTAAAAATGTCATGAAAAACAGTTTGACCTAAACATGAGTGTGTATTCAATTTGTAAACCAAATTTTCTGGCTTAAATTTTAACAGCCATGTAAGAATCAGTTTTAAAGGGAACATGGGAGCATTGTCCTATGCCTGCAATTCCTCAGCATTCTGGCAGAGACTTTTTCCCTGTGCCATGCTGTGTCCCTTTCTCCTCCTCTGCCGAGCACCAAAAATCACTCAAACAAGCATCCCTGATTTGATTCTGCTTCTTGGGAGCCTGACCTAAAATAAATAAACACACAGACCACCCTACCACGGGTTTATGCATCTGACTGCCTCGGAAAGGAAGCACTGATTTTTCTTATATAAAATAAAGATGACTAGAGAAGATAAAAAAAATCACTTTTGTACTCACCACCACAGATAGCTACTATTAGCATTGCTGTATGCGCTGTATTTCTTTTTTATGTATAAAAATGTATGTGATTAAATGTCAGTACTAGCTATACAATTCTGCATTTGCTTTTTCACTAAACAGTATAAGCTTGGCCAGCCTTCTCTGCCATTACACATTCTTTGCAAACTTCATTGATAAGGGCTGCATAGAATTCTACAGTTTGGACAATTGAAATAGCAATTGGGGTCACCTACTTCCTCAGCTGTAGATAAGATTGCCTCAAAATCCCCCATATAACAGATTGTATGAAGTTCAGTGCCCTCACCAGGATTTCTATAAATTACTAGGGATATTATTTTTCTCACCATCATCCCTGGCTCTCTGTTCAGGCTTCCATTAAATTAGTTTTCTCTTAGAATCTTCTTACTATCTCACATAAAATTTCCTTGTCTGTATTACACTGACCCAGATACGAATTTCAGGTATTTTCCTTAATAAAAATCTCAAAAGACATTTGTGTGTGTGACTGAAGGTTTGGCAAGAAGAAGGGGTTTATTTTGCTGTAATGCAAAGAATCTTAAAACTAGCGTTAGACATCACTCAATCCATTTTTTGGTTGAGGAATTTTTTAGAGGCTTCTGTGTTATTCTTCGTTTTCAGCCTGTGTCTCCCTCTGTCCTCTGCTCCTTCTTTCCTGCACTTGGCTCACTTTTCTGCCCGTTTCTTTTCCAGAGCTAGACTGAGTTATTCTTTCACTTTTAGAAAACAGCGTGGCTTTCGGTAGTGTCTGGTCCTCTGAATCTCTTAGAAGAGAATCCCTTCATTTTCTCCTCTTACTTATTTACCATAGGGTTAGAGGTGAAAGAACTGACGATTTTTCATTTTCAGAGGGATATCCTGCAATTCCTCGAATGTTTGACATTTTAAATGTTTCCATTTTTTGCCAATATAAATAATAATTCTATGAAAAATATAACAATAATTTAATTATATAAAATTTTATTAATAATTCTGTGATAAATATCTTTGTAACTAAATTTACATCTATATTTGATGTCTTATTCTAGATGCCTAGAATGAGAATTTTCAAAGTCTGTGAACATTTTCTAAAGCATGTCATAATTATTGGTAACTTGTTTCTAGAAAAGCGATACCAATTTTTATTCCCATTAGCAGTGAATGTGGACACCTTGGTCTTCTCCAGAGGCTATAATTCTTTTTAATTTTTACCTACATGATATTTGAACATATAATCTCACTTTCTAATTTGCATTTCTTTAACAGCTAGTATAGTTGAATATTTTTTCTGTATGATTGGTAGAAATGTGAATTTCCTTTTTTTCTAAATTGGCCCTTAGTCTCCTGGAAGCTCTTCTTAAAAATTTAATTATTTTTCTTAAATTGATTTTAAGGGGCTTTTGTATATTCACGCTACTAACCAGTTCATCACCAGCTGTTTTATTCTTTTAATCTGTTAAGTATCCTATGGTTTTAAAACCTGAAGATGCATAAGCGTTCTAAGTAGTGCTTTGAGACGTTCACATTTCCTTTATGCTTCTGCCTTTGAGGTGTGATAGGATGCCTTTAAGAGGACCCTGAGGAACACAAGTCAGAAACACGAAGTCCCTCCCAATTCCTGACCTATAGAAATGGATACTGCATATCTGTTATTTTATGGTGCTAAATTTGGAAGCAATATGTTATACATCAATAGATAACTAAAATAGTGGTTATCTTAGGAAGCCTTTCAACCAAATATATAAAAAATTACCCTCTATGTTATCCTAGTTATGTTACTGTTTAATTTTAACAGTTAAATATTTAACCCATTAGGAATATACTATTGTGATATGGTTTGGCTGAGTCCCCACCTAAATCTCATCTTGGATTCCCATGTGTAGTGGCAGGTAATTAGGTAATTGAGTCACAGGAGTGGGTCTTTCCTGTGCTGATTTTGTGATAGTTAATATCTCTCATGAGATATGATAGTTTTAAAAATGGAAATTTCCCTGCACAAGCTCTCTTCTCTTGTCTGCCACCATGTGAGGCATGTCTTTCACTTTCTGCCATTATGGTGAGGCTTCCCCAGCCATGTGGAACTGTAAGTCCAATAAACCTTTTTTTTTTTTTTTTTTAAATTGCTCAGCCTTGGGTATGTTGTTATCAGCAGCATGAAAACAGGTTAATACAGTAAACAAGAGGAGAATTACATTAAAAAAAAAGATGGTTTTTCTTTATTTTGTAACATGAGGATTGTACATCTCTATCTTCATTGTAGGAATTTGCATTGATCAAGAGAAAAGTTAGTTGAGAAAATGCTTAAAGTTATAATTTTGGAACACACGTGGTTATATACAAAGAAGAACATTTTATATAAATGCTTTAATTTATCTATACTGTATTAATCATGCCTTTTTATTTTTTATATTTTTTTAATTCTTTCACATCTTGGGCCCCTGCTGACCTGGAAAGACTGTCTTTCTCAGGGGTAGTCAGCTCCTAGAGATAGTATCAGACTGATCTGAGAGCACCTTTCCGTGTGTAAAACAGCCAATCCAGAGTCTACATACCCTCATCTCTTTTACTGGACTCAGACACCAGGTCACTAAGCCCCTACCCTAGGCACCTCAGGGCCAAGTACTAGACAGCTAGGGACAGCCCCCTATACCCAAGAGGCTGCCGAAATTATATCTGAAACCTGTTTACCCCATCTCAGCCATTCCTTTCTTCAGGAACCACAATAAAGGGCTCTTCCTGTGTTTTCTCCTTGCCCCCCTCCCCTGGCTGAACCTGGTGCTTCCCTGGGTGCCCCTACATGACGTGCCACTCCTCCTGGGATCTCTAAGTACAAATCATGCAATAATGCATCACTTAACAAAGGGAAATTTTTTAAGGCATCATTAGGCGATTTTGTCATTGTGTGAACATCATAGAGTGTGCTTAAACTGACTTAGATAGTACCGTCTGCTCCACCTAAGCCATGTGGTACACAGCTTATTGTCCCCATCTTCAAACCTGTACAGCATATTACTATACTAAATGCTGTAGGAAACCGTAACATAATAGTAAGTGTATATCTAAACATATTAATTCAAAAGTTACAAGAAAAACGTGGTATTAAAATCTTATGGGATCACCATTGTGTATGTGATCCTTCACTGATGAAAATACTATGTCACTCATAACTGTATTAACTGTGTAACTAATCATCTTTTCAGCGAGTCAACTCCTGATCTGTTGGCATTACCATAGCCGAATATTGATAAACCTGTATTTTAAAACATACCTATGTCTAAATATGTGTAACTCTCTCTCTCTCTCTATCTATCTATTTATCTATCTATCTATCTATATAACGTATATGTTTAGATGTGTGTGTGTGTGTGTGTGTGTGTGTGTGTGTGTGTGTGTTAGCGCGTTTGAATTGCTATAAAAGAATACCTGAAATGGGTAATTTATTTAAAAATGAGGTTCGTTTGGCTCATAATTATGTAGGCTGTACAAGAAGCATGGTACCAGCATCTGCTGTGGTGAGGGCCTTGGGAAGCTTCCATTGTGATGGAAGGTGAAGGGGGAGAGGCATAGCACATGGCATGACAGGGGGCAAGAGAGATGCCAGGCCCTGTTAAACAATTATCTCTCGCATGAACTCATTATGTGAGTGAGGGCACCAAGCCACTCATAGGAGCTCACTGCCATGACCCAAACATATCCTGCTAGGCCTACCTCCATCATTGGTGATCATGTTTCAACATGAGATTTGGAGGGAACAGATATCCAAACCATATCATTCTGTTCCTGGGACCCCAAATCTCATATTCTTCTCATTTTACAAAATACAATCATCATTTCCCAACAGTCACCAAAAGTCTTAACTTATTCCAGCTTCCACTTAAAAGTCTGAAGTCTCATCTGTGACTCCAGGCAATTTTCCTTCACTTACGAGCCTGTAAGATAGAAAAAAAAAAAAAAACTGTTAATAACTTTTGAGAAACAATGATGGTTCAGACATTGGGAAAAATTGCCATTGCAAAAGGGAGAACATGGCTAAAAGAAAGCATTTTGATCACAAACACTTAACCATTTTCTAAGAAATTACAAACTTGCCTTCATCTTCCTGTTTTCTTCTGGGGCCTGAAAAGTCTTCCAAACTCTGCATGTTACCCAGTTCCAAACCATGTCCACTTCTTCAGGTATCTTTAGAGCAACACTTCACCCTTTGGTAGCAATTTTCTGTGTTAATTCATTTGCATTGCTATAAAGGAATACCTAAGACTGAGTAATTTTTAAAGAAATGAGGTTTATTTGGTTCACAATTCTTCAGGCTATACAAGAAACATGCTGCCAACATTAGCTTCTGCTTAGGACCTCAGGAAGCTTCCAGTCTTTGTGGAATGTGAAGGGAGAGCAGGCACATCGCGTGATGGAGAATAGGGAGCAAGAGAGATGCCAGGCTCTTTTAAACAACTAGCTGCTACGTGAACTCATTCTTGTGGTGAGGGCACCAAACCTTTCATGAATGATCGGCACCTATAATGCAAATACATCCCACCAGGCCCCACTTCCAACATTGAGGATTATATTTCAACGTGAGATTTGGACGGAACAAATATTCAGACCATGCCAGTATGTGTGTGTGTGTGTGTGTGTGTGTGTGTGTGTGTGTGTACAATTATGAACTATACAGTTGCTTGTAACTTTAATAAACTTATATTTTAGACAGGGAATTTTATTTTTTCATACTTTTAATGCCCATTATACTTTCTGATCAGATGAACAAATAGCTGAGGAAATAAAAGACAGTTTTTGTAGTATATAATATTTCTTTATAAAACTTCTTTGGTGATGACAGACCTTGTTTGTAAGCTGTGTTTCTTTAATTACATTACTTACGGACATCAAGTGATACTCACCAGATTTACAGTGTGGGCGTTTGAGAAGAGGTTTACTGCTCTGCAGTGAAATACCACCTTGCTGTCATTGAATATCACTGCAGTTTTTCTCACTAAGATTTATAGTGTTTTTTTCTACTGACAGTTGCCAGTCACATCTTTTCAGCTTATCATGAATTAATACTTTCCCCATCATTACCATCTTTCAACATTTATGGGCATGGAATGTGAAGATGGCACTCTGAAGTGCAGTGTTTGGCTGAAGAGTCAATCAGCCAAATATAAAATATTCTTCCAAACACGATGAAGGCAATTTTCTAAAAAAAAAAAAAAAAAATGACTAAGGTGGTAAAATTTAAAACAGGAGATTAAAGAACAAACACAGTTTTTAAAAACCCTGACATATTGCATTTCTCTCACAAAGAGAAGAAACCACATATAATAATGTATATATTTTCTACCACTCTTCTAATCATATAGAAAATTCTCCTCTTATATAACTCTAATAGAGGAAAAAGGAGGTGAAATCAAAGTTAGATGAGAGATAAGGAGGGACTGAGATTGTAGTTAAATGGCAGCCAGGAAAGAGTTGAAGTAGAACTAAGGGTGACAGGAGAGAGAAATGCATGTGATGAGTGAAGAGCAGCTGCTCCTCCAGCCATCAACCGGGACGTGGGCTCAGAACAATGCACCAAGAAGTAGCACAAATCTAACTTACTCTTGGGCTGCAAGGGGGAACACACCCAGAAACCAGCACCCTGCCAGGTGGCGCCACTGCAGATTTGTCTTGCAGGGAAATGGACTGGAGCTTGTGTAGCAAGTGCTAGGAGATGCTTCTCAGCCTTTCTGGGTTATGACTACACCACTTTGCCAACTCCTGCATTTGCTGATGCACCGTGTACTGGTTTAATAGTGCAAGAGAAAGTATCATGACACTTTTTCTAAGGCAGTGCTGAGATGGTGGAAAGAGCTTTCAAATCAGAGAACCCGCCATTAGTGTGAATTTGTAATGGTCTTTCTAGCCAGCTGAATGGTTCTGAGTACTCACTGACCTTTTTGAAAGACTTGGTTTTATTGGTAAAATGAGATCAGTAATAGTAATTCATAGCCCACACATGAAGCAAAGTTGCTGTGAAATTTTCCAAGGTAACACTTTATACAGAAATCTGTAAATTAAAAAAAAAAAAAGGGAACTACACAAACCTGCAGAGGGGGAAGTTCCAGAGATCAACTTGGCATTATGGAAAATGCAATGAGAAATGCTGGTACCTGGCACCACCCCACACCTGCCGAATCAGAATCTGTGTTTAACAAAATTGCCAGGTGATTTGTATGCACACGAAAAGATAAGAAGTAGTCTTTTAAATTACCTTGGTGAATTCCAGAAACTCAGCTTCTCATACTCAAGGGAACTTTTTAAGTAAAGTTTATGTACTAGTTGATATGGTTTGGGTGCTGTGTTCTCACCCAAATCTCATCTCAAATTATAATCCCCGCATGTCAAGGAAGGGACCTGTAATCCCCACGTGTTGAGGGAGGGAGGTGATTGGATCATGGGGGCAGTTTCCTCATGCTGTTTTTCTCACAAAATCTTCTCACAAGGTCTGATGGTTTTATGTGTTTAGAAGTTCCTGCTTTACCCTTCTCCTTTTCCTCCTGCCTTTTGGTGAAGGTTCCTGCTTTCTTTCCACCATGACTTTAAGTTTCCTGGGATCTCCCCAGCCATGTGGAACTGTGACTCAATTAAACCTTTTTCCTTTATAAATTACCAGTCTCAGGAAAATTTTTTATAACACCATGAAAATGGACTTAATACAGTACATTGGTACCAGGAGTGTACCACTGCTATAAAGATAACCTGAAAATGTGGAAGCAACTTTGGAACTGGGGTAACAGGCAGAGATTGGAGCAGTTTGGCGGGCTCAGAAGACAGACAGATGTGGGAAAGATTGGAACTTCCTAGAGACATGTTGAATGGCTTTGACCAAAATGCCGATAATGGTGTAAATGATAAAATTCAGGCTGAGGTGGTCTCAGATGGAAATGAGGAACTTCTTGGGAACTGGAGAAAAGGTCACTCTTTCTATGCTTTAGCAAAGAGACTAGTGGCATTTTTCCCCCTGCCCTATAGATCTGTGGAACTTTGAACTCAAGAAAGATGATCTGAAATTGGAACTTATTTAAAAGGAAAACAGAGCATAAAAGTTTGGAAAAGTTGCAGTTTAAAGATATGATAAAAAAAAATTCTGGAGAGAAATTCAAGCAGGCTGCAGAGATTTGCATAAGTAATGAGGAGCTGAATGTTACTAGCCAAGACAAGGGAGAAAATGTCTCCAGGGCATGTCAGAGATCTCGGCGGAAGCCCCTCCTATCGTAGGCCTGAGGCCTAGGAGGGAAAAATGGTTTCATGGGCCAGGCCCAGGGCCCTGCTGCTGTATGCAGCCTTGGGACTTGGTGCCCTGCATCCCAGTCACTGCAGCTCCAGCCATGGCTGAAAGGGGACAATGTACAGCTCAGGCCATGGCTTCAGAAGGTGCAAGCCCCAAGCCTCAGCAGCTTCCACATGGTGTTGAGCTTGCAGGTGCATAGGAGTCAAGGACTGAGGTTTGGGAGCCTCCACCTCGATTTCAGAGGCTGTGTGGGAACACCTAGGTGTCCAGGCAGAAGTCTGTGAGGGGGGAAAGCCCTCATGGAAAACCTCTGCTACGGTAATGTGCAAGGGAGATGTGAGGCTGGAGCCCCACACAGAGTCCCTACTGGGGCACTGCCTAGTGGAGCTGTGAGAAGACGGCCACCATCCTCCAGAACCCAGAATGGTAGATGCACCAAGAGCTTGTACCATGCACCTGGAAAAGCCACAAGCACTCAATGCCAGCCTGTGAAGTAGCTGCCCAAGGCCATGGGACTCTACTGCTTGCATCAGCATGCCTGGGAGGTGAGACATGAAGTCAAGAGAGATTATTTCAGAGCCTTAATATTTAATGACTGCCCACTGGATATTTTTCTTGCATGAGGCCTGTAGCCCCTTTCTTTTGACCAATTTTTCTCATTTGGGATGGGAGCATTTACCTAATACCTGTATCCCCATTGTATCTAGGAAGTAATTAACTTGCTTTTGATTTTACATGCTCAAAGGTGGAAAAGATTTGCCTTGTCTCAGATGAGACTTTGGGCTGTGCACTTGTGAGTTAATGCTGAAATGAGCTAAGTCTTTGGGGGGACTGTTGGGAAGGCAGGATTGATTTTGAAATGTGAAAAGACATGAGATTTGGGAGGGGTCAGGGGCAGAATGACATGGTTTGGCTCTGCGTCACCACCCAAACCTCATCTTGAATTCTAATCCACATATGTTGAGGGGGACCTGTAATCCCAACATGTCTAGGGAGGGAGGTGACTAAATCATGGGGGCAGTTTCCCCCCTGCTGGTCTAGTGAGTTCTCATGAAAGCTGATGGTTTTATAAATATTTGGAAGTTCTTCCTTCACTCCTTTCTCTCTCCTGTCACCTTGTGAAGAAGGTGCCTGCTTCCCCTTCTGCCATGATTGTAAGTTTCCTGAGGACTCCCTAGCCATGCAGAGCTGTGAGTCGATTAGACCTCTTTCCTTTATAAATTAACCAGTCTCAGGGAAGTTCTATATAGCACTGTAAAAATGGACAAATACAGTAACTAGTTATATCCATCACAATACACTAAGACCTACTTAGCTCTGATCAAAATTCAGAAGAGACACTCTTCAATGTAAACTAAAATCATAGATGACATGCTCAGGATAAAAGTATAACATCAAAAATTCAGGAGAGTTAAATGAAAAGATTACAAAATATGGAATCATGAAATCTGAATTTGAGTACTAAATTACCCTCACTGTATTTGAGAAAGAGCTACATTCAGTAACCTCAAATATTAAAGTAATGAAATTATTGCCTTCCAAGCACTTTAAGATTACAGGAACTATTTTATGTAGAAGTTATTTTAAGCTATATAACAATTTAAAAAATGTTCATTTTTTTCTGTTTAATTATTTCTGAAAGGGTTTAACATCTGAACCAGAGTATCATGATAGGTAAAATTAGCTACAGTCATTCTGTAAACACTGCCACTTTGACAACCTGATTATGTGTGCATATAAATAAAATGCTTCATTGGAAAATATTTTTCACAGACCAAAGTGACAAGAAAAGAAAGTGTGCCATTGCCACAGCAAGTAACACACATTTATTTTGTGAAAGATGCAATTATTGAAATATATGTTTGCATTCCCTTTTGCTGTTGATAATTTCTGAAACATCTGTGAGGTCCAAAATTAGTGGCCATTTATGCTTACTATTTAATTTGAATAGCAAATTAAAATTTACTTTTCACTAGAACTCACTAGACCAGCAGGGGGGAAACTGCCCCCATGATTCAGTTACTTCCCTCCCTAGACATGTTGGGATTACAGGTCCCCCTCAACATGTGTGGATTGGAATTCAAGATGAGGTTTGGGTGGTGACACAGAGCCAAACCATGTCATTCTGCCCCTGACCCCTCCCAAATCTCATGTCTTTTCACATTTCAAAATCAATCCTGCCTTCCCAACAGTCCCCCCAAAGACTTAGCTCATTTCAGTTTAAATAGTAAGTTAATTTAATTTTTAACTTACTATTTAAAATTAATTTAAATAGTAAATTAAAACAGTTTAAGTCAGTCCTTTATTATAGATGCCATTTTGTAAGACTGCAATAGATATGCTATGTATCAATTAATTCTTTCGTCTTAATGTTCTGCCTCCTCTATTTGTCTTTTGCTTTCATTTCTATACCTATTCACCTCTTTCTATAGCTGTTCTTTGAAAAACATAAGTTTTGAATTCAGTAGGTCAACTTATGTAGTTTCTTTGCAATCAAATGTAGCCTGAAAATACAGTGTTGGCAGGATACAAAACTTGCTTATATCGAGGGCAGACTCTTCATATACACAGGTTTCATATGGTGGACGTGGGGACTTGAGTATGGTGTACTCAAAAATCTTGGAACCAATCCCGTGTATAACAAAGGACAACTGCATATATGTTTCTCCTTGTGAGCTGTCTTATATTCTTTCAGAAAGAAAAGAATTAAAAATAGATACTGTGGCATGCTGTTCATAAGCAAATTCTGTTTGAAATATACATTATATACCTGTATATACATTATATATATATATACACATTATATATACATTATATATATATACATTATATACCTGTATATACATTATATACATATACATTTTATACACACACACACACATACACACACACACACACACACGTAAAATTTAGATTTTAAAATGCATTTTATGGTGGAACCAAATTTCAGAATGTTAAATAATAATCACATATAACAATTATACTAAATATTTTTAAAAAGAAAAGATGTCATTGTCAAAAATTTCAGTTTTGAACATTGTATTTTCAGAGACCAATGATTTCTTGTTTTTAATCGTAGTAATTTTTTAAAACACAGGAATAAGTGTTTGAAATTTTTATTTCAACCACATGAAAATTTAATGGATAAAATAAACCACTTTGGCCTCTAAAGATTCATTTGAAATTTTGGCTCATTTTCTTAGGCAAATATATTCTGGTACAAAGACATTTCTAAAATGCCCAGAGGTGATGCATTTCGGCAGTTGACTTGTAATGAAGCAAAAAGATTAATTGCAGAGATTCAACATTGAGATAAATGTAGTCAAAGTTGCAAACTGGCATTTGCATTTCAGATGTAGGCTGACTGAAGAGAGATCTGATCTTCATTGGTAATTCACCTTCTAATGCCTCATCTTCAGGCAGAAGGTTGCCCTCCAAGACTCGTGGGGTGGAAGTGCTTCCACGAGGAGCATCTATTTGCACTATTCTCTTGACTGAGAATAAACTCGTAAGTTATAAAATCAGAACGGCTGGTTTGGGGAGTCTCCATTCTTTATTTGGCTTCCTTCCATCCTTGCATGGTATCTTGTCTCTTCCAGCCCCACTTAAATATATCTGATGACTTCATAGCAAATGGAAAATATGCTCTATCATCATTTAAAAAGACTAAAAACACATTCCCTGTCCTAGGTCAGCTCCACCTCTCTCAAACTTTTTAATTTTTAAACATTTTCATGTCTATAAAGAAATAATTTGTTGCTAAAATTTCAGATAATATTAAAGTAAGATTTTTTTTTTCTAATAGAAGGAGGATGATATTCTTACTTCAGATATACTTAAGCCATGGCCTGACAATGAATCTGCTTCTTTATTTTCATAGCTGCATAAGGGGGAAGCAGAATCCAAAAGGTGTGCAACTGACCACGGCAGTCCTGGGGTGCCCCTTTACTTCTCCTTCTTCTGCCTTGCAATGATCCACCCACTTCACTTTTCCCCGCGCCCCCTCAGATGCATAGTTTCAAAATCAGTCCTCAGTGTGGCCTCTCCTATATCTGGAGCCTTAGCTTCCCATCTGTGCCACATGGCAATTATGCTGTCATTTCCCAGCATGCTGTTTCTGCCCTCTTGGAACCCACAGTTTCTGAGATACCTGACATGACCACAGAGACCAGGAACAAGAGCTTAAGTGTCTATCCGTGTTTAGGGGACTTGAGAGAAGATTGTGTAGACTCTTGCAGGTGAGCATCTATGATCATCTAAGACTCTAAGATCGTGGTAGAGGTAGGTTTGGGACAGGAGAGTACATGATATTTAAGAATAAATATCTCAAACCTTTGTCTTTTAATGTCTAGTGATGACAATTTTAAATATAAGACAACAGCTATTACAAAAACCTATCCTATTTAACCCATTTATAAATGTTGTAAGGTTTTTTTAAAAACACAAGAGAAAAATAAAAATAGCTTTAATTATTAGAAAATATGACAATGGTGTAAAACAATGACTTACCTTTCTGATCTAATTAATATAAAGCATAATAATAATTACAGAAATTATTAAAAACATCGGGTTCACCTGGCTGAAAGTGTTTATGGCAACAGCAAAGTCAATATACTGTATATCAATCCTCAAGAATTGTGAAACTGTAATAGAGCTGCATGCTCACTTATCCTGATTTTCTAATCATGCCTGTAAAACTACGTAGCTAGCACTAATGAGAAATGGAAAAGCGTCCTGACGTCTAGTGTAGGCTGGCAATAGAATAACAAGTAAAGTGCTGGTGTCAGAGCAGAAATAACACAGAGAGTTACGGCTGAAGCAGACAGAATAATGTCGGAAACAGAATCAGTTTCAATATGACAGCCTTGATCTAGGGAAGAAATTTTACCACAAATGAAGACAGAGCTCAGAGACTTAGGCTTGGGAAATGAATTTCATTTTATATCAGGGTGTAAAAAGTCTAGTTTTATGAAAAATTACTGATAACTGGGGGAGTAATTAAACTGGAATCATAGTCCACATAGCCATAAAGCCTACGTGGGACTAAGCCCAAAGTAATAAGACCCAGAAGACTCGTATGTAGAACACAACAAGGATCCAGGGAGGAGAAGGAGCCAGTGCTGCTTGTGTGAAACCCGTCCTAACTTCAGAGCTCATGTGATAAAAGTACCACGGGGTATCACAGTTGCAAAAGTTTGATGCTCAGGCTAGGAAAGTAAACTGACATTTCTTTGATAAAGTGAAGAGCTGCTCCGTCTTTAAACCTTTGATACAGATGAAATGATTTTATTTTTTATGTAAATGTATTCCACATTTTGTAGCACTGCTAGATTACATTCTTCCCATAATAAAATTTAGCAGAAATATGTTGCCCCTTTTCTTTCTTCCTTTCTCTCCCTCCCTCTCTCCCTTCTTTCCTTCCTTCCTTCCCTCCCTCCCTCCCTCCTTCCTACCTTCCTTCTTTCCTTTCTTCTTCTTTCTTTCTCTTTCTTTTCTTTTTTTCTTTTTTTCAGAGACAGAGTCTTTCCCGGTCTCCCAGGTTGAAGTGCATAGCACAATCATAGTCTTATTTACTTCAAAGGTTTTCAAGACCATTAGTTACTGCTTTATATAGATGCTGGAAACTGATATGAGTGAATGAACCATGATAATTGGTAATTACATTAAAGATGAAACATGTTTAAATCAAAGTGAAACAATTGTGCTCTAGAATGAATATTTTAAAATTGAAAATGTTCCAGATCATTATGACGCTTATAAAATTATAAACATGAACACTCATGGATTTATAAGTGGTTTTCACACCACATATGGGCTCAATAACCGCTACACAATATTTAAAGTTTTCTTAACCACATCTTAGTTGTCCATAAGCTGGGCATATACTAATGACATTAATGTATCTGTGGTAACCAACCAAATTAAAGAGGTAAATAGCTTAAAATCAGAGTGATATTGAAAAGGTAAAAAACATATACCTGACTATGAAGCCTGTAAAGTAATACCTGGTACTTTTGTGAAGAAGCTAAGATAAATTTTTACAATTTAGGAGAAAATAGCAACTTTACAAATGATGAACCTTGGGGTTCAGAGAGTTTGAAAGTATCTTTTTATTCTCTTACAAAAATATGACAAAGTTTTATTTTTGAAATGACTTATTTAAAAAATTCAATATTGTCTAAATTTTGGGTGATTGTCTGCTATGAAGAAAAATATTAAGTTCAGATTAGTTTGAACTGAAATTTAGAATGTTTCTTAGCTGATTATATTTACAAGATGATTGTTAACAATCTTTTTATAATAACTCTGGGTATTTTCCTATGAGACACACTTGAAGTAATTTCTTTTTAAACTACATATATGTGTATATTTATGAATTTTTTGCCCATTTTGCTTTATAGAAATTTTCGCATTTGAATCAATTTATCTTATTTCCCTTAATATCTTTGAAATAGCCATGGGTGGTTAGTGATTTTTTTAAAACAATTCTTACAAGTGATTTGATGATAGCATTAAAGAATACATAAGCAGAGATTTTCACTTCTGTCCAAGAAAGAGTTACACACAGCAAATTTACCCATTGCTTTAAACAACTAACAAACCAGACAAAATGTGTCCATCAGCTGTTTTCACGATGGTGAACATCTGCAGTGAAGCATAGTGATCCCAGAGAGACGAGGAGCAAACAAGATGAATCTCGTGATTACCCAGTGTATTAGTTTGTTCTCACACTGCTAATAAAGACATACCTGAGACTGGGTAATTTACAAAGGAAAAAGGTTTAATTGACTTACAGTTCTGCAGAGCTAGGTAGGCCTCAGAAAACTTACAATGATGGCAAAAGGGGAAGCAAACACCATCTTCTTCACACGGCAGCTGCAAGGAGAAGTTCAGAGCAAAGTGGGGGAAACACCCCTTACAAAACTATCAGGTCTCACGAGAACTTACTTACTATCATGAGGACAGAGCATAGAGGTAATCAGCCCCATGATTCAATCACTTCTTACTGGGTCCCTCCCATAACACGTGGGGCTTATGGGAACTACAGTTCAAGATGAGATTTGGGTGGGGACACAGCTAAATGGTATTGCTTAACTTACTGCCCAGGGAAAATGTCCAGATGCAGTACGGGGAAAGGGAACTAAGGTGGATGTGGGTGGACTACAGAAATAAAGAGACTGGCTGAGAGTCTGAGAATGCCAAGTCAGCTGGAGTTCACAGGCTGAGTGCCAGAGATGAGACAGCTACACAGAGAGACAGTTTTGGAGAGCTGCAGATGGTCATCTTCAAGCCTTCACATGACATTCAATCAACCCATGCCTATGAGGGAAATATCTGGGACTGGGAAAATAACTACTCAAATTATAGTGAACAATCAGTGAAATTCACACAGAGCTAGGAATAGTGTCTATTTCCACAAGCCAGAGTGGGAAATGTTTTAATTCTTGGGGTACTAAAGAGAGTGCTCCCAGGAGTTTTAGTTCAAATCTGCATAAGTTAGACTGAGACTAAACACTTTTGTTTTTCAAACTAACATCTTAAAAGCAGATCCAAAAAGTTCAATCTATTTTTAAGAAATAAGTGTGTCATAGAACAAAGCTCAAGAATACTTACAGGAATATAAAAACAACCAGCACCAAAAAGGAAAATCACAATATATAGCATTCAATCAAAAATAACTAGGGAAGCAAAGAAACAGAAAAGATGCCCATAATCTGAAGAAAATTAATCAATTGAAACCAACCAAGACGATAGAGTTTGTAGATAGGTACGCTGAAATCATTATAAGGGGTCCATCCTCTATGCATGGCATGGACACTGGACTGTGGTCTTCTGAGAATTGATGATCATCTTTAGAAAGGACAAAGGGCATTGTGGGAGAGCTGCAAGTCTCTACAACACTGTTATGATTCAGTGTGCTCTACCAACTCTTAGAGGAGACATCTGACCAGGCCCTGCCATCATGGATTCCTTTGTGATAGCACCAGAGTATTTGTATTTGGAGAAAGAGTTGAGGATGAAAGATATAACAAGTTCTGTGAGCTATAAGCAGGTTGTTTGTTATGGAAAAAAAAGAAAAAAGAAAATCCCAGCCCCCATCTTTTTATTTATCACTTTGTATTTAACTTATAAATTTTCACTAATGGTAACAATGGCTATTCCTTTTGCGATCTCAAAAAGAAAGGTGAAGAGTCAAAAAATAATATTGCCAGGTATTTAAATCACTTCTGTGAGCTGGAGCCACCGGATGCTTCTGGAGGTTGTGATTGTAGCAGTCCAAGGGCTCAAGGGATTATGTCATCTCTGAGGCATGTGGCCATTCTAGATTGCAGCAAGAAAAATTCTGTAGCAAGAAAGATTCTAGAAGTACTGAAATAGATATTACTGTTGAAAAATGTGATGCTTAGTTGAATGATCTATTGCAATTTGCCAATAAGTCTATGTGATAATTAAAACCACAAGTTGAAGGAACAGTGTCATTACCATGAAGTTTTTGCATAGCCTTTTTAGAGAAAAGAAGATGTCTATTTTTTGGTGGATGGGATCCACATACAGGGAAAAATAATGAGTACTTGCCTCATGATTATGAATGGCAATACACCAGTTCATTTTCTTACCTGAATCTGGGTACAATAACATAGACCACCCTCATATCAAATTCTTGGGAGCATTAAACAAACAAACAATCGAGATACAAGAACAACAGCTGACCCCGTGCTGTTGCAGTTGGTAAGGTGCTCAATTGTCTTTTTGGGGTGGAAGGATAGCTACAAAAAAATTGGGAGTAGTCACATATGCAGCAAAGATCTTTGTTACTTTGATACTAAGAAACCACTAGCACTATCATAAATTCTGCAGATTAAAGCTACTACCAACACTTATGTCAAGTGGCATACAGTGTATATATATGCTGCACTGAATTGCATCATTAGATTCTCCAGCATCACCACATAGGAAAGGATTCAGAATGCACGCTCACAGAAAGGCGGTAATAACATTATTTCCCAAAGTATTCACGCTTCTCTGTTTAAATAAATTACAATTCTGTAATATAGAAAACAGTCAATAAACTGGATATACAGCCATGAGGGGAACTTCAGTAGGCAACAAATTAGATCTCCATATATGGGGAGAGGATATTTCATTTTTTATTTTGGTGACTAACACTTCTAATCATAGCAGTTGTAAGATGAGTATGCTAAGGAAAAATAAAATTCCTTAAACTTGAACAAAAGTAGATGAACTAAGTATTTGCCCAAGCTTAAGAAATTTCTGTAACTAGCACTGTTTTGAGCAAAAAAATGATGGAAATCCAGTAGATCACGATTCTTGTAACTGGCTGTTGTACACTATTCTCTCTCATGTATTAGGTTGGCACAAAAGTAATTGATGCAAAAGTAACTCTGGTTTTACCATTACTTTCAAGATAATGAAATTTAGAATTTTTGCCATTGAAAGTAATGGCAAAACCACAGTTACCTTTGCTCTAATTTGTAGTATATATTCTCCACATTTTAAAAGTTCAATGTTTAAGTACTTTTCTCTAATCTTATTTCGTATGAACAGTGATCTCTAGCAGCCATTTTTTTACCGGATAATACATGTTATACTAGTTTTATTGGCCACCTGATTTTATTCCTTTTAAAATTATTTCCAGTTAGTACAGAGCTCAAGAAATGTTTTAAAAGAAGAAAGTTCAGAAGTTTTGCTTTTGAGTTTCTATGATTTTCTAAGAATCATGGTAAAATACAAATTAGTAATAAATATTAGTGATTCTTGCCAGGCCAATATATTTGAATAAATTTATGGTCAATTCATGTAATTTATCTGGCCCTCAGTCTCTTCATTAATAAAATACCTTACATTTATACATTTTCCAGAATTATAATTCTGGATTTTTGTGACATATGAAACTTTCCATGAGCTATTAAACTGAATTCATTGTAAGTTAAAATTCAAAATTAAAGCATATGATCTACTATTGCAGAAAGAAGCATTTTAACAGGATACAAGTTTTAAAATAGTGCTTTCATTACTTATAAGATTTTGTAAATGTTTTAAATGTTTCATTTTCACAGAATTCACTTCAAAATTATATAAGCGTACTTCCAAAATATAAATACCGTACAACTTACTGAAGCTTCATTACGACCTTGAAGATGCAGAGACATCAGCCATGCACTACAGATAACTTTTAAATCTATTAGAAATGCTGTAATTGTTTTGCCTATTCAAATCTGAACTGAATGTGCAGAACAATAATTGCAGAATAGACATTTAGAACTAAGAGCTCCAGTAATTTCATAGGCAGAGGTCTCTACTTTTTATACACATACCCTTATGCCAATTTAGTTTCACTGAGTAGCCATGGTCCCGCAATTCATGTATAAAAGCGAAAGAGAGGTGGATTTGTTTATGCAGGATTGATATGTATGTTGCAGTTACTAATTTAAAATACATAGAATGTTTTTGTAAAGTTCCTGTTTTTGTAAAGAAGTGATATTTTTATATCACAGTATTTGTAATTAATATGTTTTGTTATTTGAAGAAAACATGCAAACGGTTAGGTGCATAACAAATGTTTTCTGAACTCTAAGTGAACCTCCATGAATTGATTAGAATATCTTTCTGTGGTTATATGAATCCTAGAGCTTTGGGTGTGCACTTTACATGCTGTGCTGACAGAGTATCGTTGGCTTGCTCCTCCAGCACCTCGGTGAGTGAGTGCTGCATTCTGCATTCATTCAACTCACAGGTTTTGCCTTTGACTTATGCCCGTTTTTTTCTAACTGATAAAATTTTAACTTACCTCATTATTGTTTTTAAATCATTTACATAGACACATTTAATCAAATGTGTCTGATATAAACTAAATAAATACTTCACCAAAGTTAAATTTAAAATAAATGGCAATCAAGTTTGTATATATTACAAGCTAACCCTTGCAAGTGCATAGGTGAATTTAGATTAAAAATACAAATGTAAAGTTGTGGTGATTGTATGTTTCAAGAACAATGATTTTAATGACTTATTTTTTGTCGGAGAAAGACTGAATTTTAATACCTTATTCTCAACATTCATTAGCAATTTTCTTCTTGAAGCATTCCTCTTAACAAGAAGACACTAATTGGCTTTCAGTGCAGTATGGAATATGTATGTGAATACACACATTCGTACCCATTTCATACTTTCAAGTGGTTGGTTTACATAGTTTAAATGCCTTTGCAGCTGCAGAGCAGGAAGTGAAGATGAAACAGGCTCTGACCAATGGCTAACCTATCAGGCAGAAGGGTGGCATTTCTATAACAAGGAACTTGCTAAACCAAATAAACAAATGTTTTCAGTTTGAGAATTAGCCAAACTATTGTTCGTTTTCTGGCTTGTGTGTGTTAACCACCAATCACACTTATTTCTTGTGGAAGTGACTAGTGACTTAAAGATATTATTGAGACGTCTTTGTGGCTTTGCTATTGTTTTGCCATTGGTGGAGACAGAGAAGATCAATTATCTTCTTATGATTTCCATATTTTTCTAATAAGATTCTTTTGTTATATTCTTACACTATACATATGCATGAGATAAATGTAAATGGTCTAAACATTTCAATTAGAAGGCAGAGATTGTAAAAATGACTTAAAAAGCAAGACTTAATAATATACTTCTTACAAGAAACACCCTTTAAATACACAGACCTAAATCATTTAAAAGAATTAGAAAATGTAAGATATCATGCTATTATGAGCTAAAGGTTTATGCTCCTTGCCCCCTCCTCCCCAAAAATTGTACATTAAAACCCGAATCCCTAATGTGATGGTCTATGGAGGTGGGGGTCTGTGGGAGATAATTAAGGTTAGATTAAATCACAAGGATGGGCTTCTAATGATAGGATCATTATCCTTATAAAAAGAAAAAAGACAGGATATTTGTTTTTCTCTGCCACGTGAGGTTGCAAAAAGATGATTATCTGAAAACGCAGAAGAATGTTCCCACCAGACCCAAAGCTGTGAGTGCCTTCTTCCTGGACTTTGCAGCTTCCAGACTGTGAAAAATACTTGCTGATTAAGCCACCTGGTTTATGGTATTGTGTTATAGCAGCCCAAACTAAGACATATGCCAACACTAATTTTTTAAAAAGCTGAGTGGCTACATAAATATTAGAAACAAAAGTAGATTGTTTTATCAAGGAACATTACTAGGAATAAAGGATCATTTGGTGATAAAATGATTAATTCATTAAAAGTATATAACGTTTCTAGGGATCAGAGAGAGCAAGATGGTGAAATAGAAGCCAACACCATCCTGCATACCCTCTGCAGGAACATAAAATTTTAACAACTGACTACACACAAAATTGCATCAGCACAAGAACCAAGAATCAGGTGTGCAACCACAGTACTTGATTTTAACTTCATATCACTAAAGGGGCCATGAGGGAGGGTAGGAGAGACAGTCTGGAATTGCCAGTGCCTCCCCTGGCATCACCTGAGGTCAGGAATTTGAGTCCAGCCTGGTCAACATGGTGAAACCCTGTCTCTACTAATACAAAAATTAGCTGAGCATGGTGGTGCAAGCCTGTAATCCCAGCTATTCAGGAGGCTGAGGCAGGATAATCACTTGAACCTGGGAGGCAGAGGTTGGAGTGAGCTGAGATTGCCCCACAGTGCACTCCTGCTTGGGCAACAGAGCAAAACTGTGTACAAAAAAAAAAAAAAAAAGGACAAAATTAAAGTGTAGCATTTTTGTTAGTTTTCATTTTGCTTGTTTGTTTATGCAATTAGTGTTAAGTTGTTATCAGTTTAAAATAATGGGTGATAAGGTAGTCTTTGCCCCCTTATGGTAACCTCAAATTGAAAATCATACAACATATACAAAAAAAAAGAAAGGCAAAAATCTAAACCATATCACCAGAGAAAATCACCTTTCCTAAAAGCAAGACAGGAAAGAAAGAAAAGACCACAAAACAACCAATCAATGTGATCAATCATATCAACAGAATGAAAGACAAAACCACGCAATCATTTCAGGTGCTGAAAAAGCATGTGATAAAGGTTAATATCCTTTCACAGTTAAAAACTCTTAAAAAACTGGATATAGAATGAACATGCCTGAACACAATAAAAGCTGTATGTGACAGACCCACAGCTAGTATCCACTGAATGGGGAAAATCTAAAAGCCTTTCCTTTAAGATCTGAAACACGACAAGAATGCCCAGTTTCATCACTGTTAATTCGACATAGTACTGGGAGTCTTTGCTAGAGCAATAAGACAAGAGAAAAAATATAAAGGACCCCTAAATTAGAAAGGAAGAAATTTAATTATCCCTGTTTGTGGATTCTATAATCTTATATTTGGAAAAACCTGAAGACTTCACAAGAAAACTATTAGAAATAATAAACACTTTCAGTAAAGTTGCAGTATACATAATCAATATACAAAAATCAGTAGCATTTCTATATGTCAACAATGAACAATTCTGAAAAAAAAAAATCTTAAAGTCAACCTATTTACAATAGCCACAAATAGAATTAAATACCTAGGAATTAACTTCATAAAAGAAGCTAAAGAACTCCTCAATGAAAACTGTAACACACTGATGAAAGAAATTGAAGGGGACACACAAAAATGGAAAGATATTTCATACTTAGGCATTGGAAGAATCAATATTGTTAAAATGTCCATACTGGCAGGGCATAGTGGCTCATGTCTGTAATTCCAGCACTTTGAGAGGCTGAGGTGGGTGGACCACGAAGTCAGGAGATTGAGACCATCCTGGCCAATATGATGAAATCCTGTCTCTACTGAAAATACAAAAAAATTAGCTGAGTGTAGTGGCACATGCCTGTAATCCCAGCTACCTGGGAGACTGAGGCAGGAGAATCACTTGAACCAGGGAGTTAGAGGTTGCAGTGAGCCGAGATTGAGCCACTGCACTCTAGCCTGCTGACAGAGCGAGACTCTGTCTCAAAATAAATAAAAAATAAATAGAAGTCCATACTACTGAAAACAATCTATACATTCAATGCAATCTATCAAAATGTCAATGAGGTTCTTCATGAAACACAGAAACAATCCTACAATTCATATATAAAGTCAAAAGACAGATTAGCAAACAAAGCTATCCTAAGTAAAAAGAACAAAATTGGAGAAATCACATTACCTGACTTAAAATTATACTACACAGCGATAGAATCAAAGCAGCATGGTACTGGCATGCAAACAGACTCATAAATCAATGAAACAGAATAGAAAACCTGGAAACAAATCCATACCTTTACAGTGAGCTCATTTTTGAGAAAGTTGCCAAAAACATGCGCTGGGGAAAGGACAGTCTCTTGGATAAATGGTGCTGGGAAAACTGGATATCCACATGCAGAAGAATGAACTTAGACTCTCGTCTCTCACCATACACAAAATCAAATCAAAATGGGTTAATGGTTTAAATCTAAGATCTCAAACTATGAAATGAATACAGGAAAACATTGGGGAACATCGCTAGGACATTGGACTGGTAAAGATTTTTTTGAGTAATACCCCATAAGCACAGGCAACCAAAGCATAAATGGACAAATGGGATCATACCAAGTTAAAAAGCTTCCACAAACCACAGGAAACAATCGACAAATAAAGAGGTTACCAACAGAATGAAAAAAAAAAAAATTGCAAACTACTTATCTGACAAGGAATTTAACCAGAATATATGAGGAGCTCAAACAACTATATTGGAGAAGAATCTAATAATCTGAATTCAAAATGGACAACAGATTTCAATAGACATTTCTCAAAAGAAGATATGCAAATGGGAAACAGCCATATGAAAAAGGGCTCTACATCATGGATCATTAGAGAAATACAAATCAAAACAATTGCCCCACTCCACTCCAGGGCAACAGGCAAAACTCTGTCTCAAAAAACAAAACAAAACAAAACAAAAAACTGTAATAAGATATCATCTCACCCCAGTTAAAATGGCTTTTATCCCAAAGATAGGCAGTAGCAAATGCTACAAGGATGTGGAGAAATAAGAACTTCCATACACTGTTGGTGGGAATGTAAATTAATGCAACCACTATGGAGAACAGTTTGATGACTCCTCCAAAAACTAAAAATAATGCTATCATACATTCCAGCAACCCCACTGCTGGCTCTATCCCCAAAAGGAAGGAAATCAGTATATCAAAGAGATATCTGCACTTCCAAGTTTGTTGCATCACTGTTCACAATAGACAAGATTTGGAAGCAACCTAAGTAGCCTTCAACAGATGCATGGATTAAGAAAATATGGTACATATACACAAAGGAGTACTATTCAGCCATAAAGAAGAATGAGATATTGTTGTTTGCAGCAACACAGGTGGAACTGGAGTTCATTATGTCAAATGAAATAAGTCAGGCAAAGACAGACTTTGGATATTCCCAATTATCAAAGTGAGAAGCAAAAAATCACGAAGGCATGCAAACAGAGAGTAGAAGGATGATTACAAGAGGCTGAGAAAGATAGTAGGCAGGTTGTGGGGAGTGGGGTTAATGCATACAAAACAATAATTAGAAATAATGAACAAGATCTAGTATTTGATTGAACAACAAGTTGACCATAGTCAATAATAATTTAATTGTACATTTTAAAATAACTTAAAGAGTGTAATTGGATTGTTTGTAACACAAAGGACAAATGCTTGAAGGGATGATACCCTATTTTCATGATGTGATTATTACACATTGCATGCTTGTATCAAAGTAATTCATGTACCCCATAAATATATATACCTACTATGTATCCACAAAAATTAAATATTAAAATTTAGAAAGGAAGTGTGTAACCATTTAAAATATGCACTGAAAAGAAATTTTCAATACAAAAGTAAACATTGATAGCATTACAAGGAGAAATATAAAAATTCACAATTACAGCTGGAGATTTCAGCACCCCATTTTCCTTTCTAATTGATAAAATAGACAATAGGTATATAAAGGACTTTAATAAGTCTATCAACCATCAACATAATTAACATTTAGAGTAACTCTACCTATAAACAGCAGAATGCCTATTTTCTTCAAGTACATTTGTTACATGGTTTGGCTGTTTGTCCCCACCCAAATCTCACGCTGAATTGTAATAATCCCTGTGCCTCAAAGGACCAGGTGGAGATAATTGAATCACAGGGGTGATTTCTGCCATGCTATTCTCATGATAGTGAGTTATCACAAGACCTGATGGCATCTTCATTTGCTCCATCCTCATTCTCTCTCCTGCCACCCTGTGAAGAGGTGCCTTCTACTGTGGTTGTAAGTTTTCTTGAGGCCTCCCCAGTCATGTAAAACTGTGAGTCAATTAAACCGCTTTTCTTTATAAATTATCCAGTCTTGGGTATTTCTTTGCAGCATCTGTGAGTAAATTGGTACCAGTAGAGTGGGGTGCTGCAGTAAAGATTACTGAAAATGTGGAAGAAACTTTGGAACTCGATAATAGGCAGAGGTTGGATCAGTGTGGAGGGCTCAGAAGACAAGAAAATGTGGGAATATTTGGAAGTTCCTAGAGACTTAGAGGGTTCAGAAGACAGGAAGATGTGGGAAACTTTGGAACTTCCAAGAGGGCTGTGGAATGGCTTTGACCAATATCCTGATAGTGATATGAACAATGAATTCCAGGGTGAGGTGGTCTCAAATGGAGATAAGGAACTTGTAGGGAAATAGAGTAAAGGTCACTCTTGCTATGCAAGGAGAATGGCGGCATTTTGCTCCTGCCCTAGAGATCTGTGGAACTTTGAACTTGGGAGAGATGATTTAGTGTTTCTAGAGGAGGAACTAATACAGTTTGGGAATACTTATGAAGGTAGACCATATTCTAGACCATAAAATAATGCCTAATGATTCAAGTCACATTGAATATGTTTGCTGGCTGCACTAAGAATGACATCAATAACATAAAGATTTCTCTATAAATTACAATCATTTGGAAACCAAGCAACATGCATCTAAATAATCCATACATCAGAGGAATAAGTCAAGACAAATATAGATAGTTTGAAATTAATGCTCTTTATTTTACTGCAAAAAATTAGAAAAATTAGAGAAAAATATACCCAAACAAAACTGAAGAAATAAAATAATAACAGTCATAATGAAAATGAATAGCATAGAAAACAGATCAAAGGAAAAATCAATAGGACTGGAAGTTAGTTCTTTGAGAAGACCAATAAAGTTGATAAAGCTAGACCCATCAGAGGGAAGAATAAAGAAGACACAGATGATCAGTATTGGGAGTGACAGAGATAACCTCTGTACCGACTCTAAAGATGCTAAAAAAAGAATAAGTTACAACTATGAACAGCTTTATGCCAATAAATCTGACAGCTTATATGAAATCAATAAATGTTTTGAAAGACATAAACTACCAAAGCTCTCTCACAAAATATAACATGAACGGCCTTATATTTATTAAAGGAATTTAATTTGTAGTAAAATACTGTCTCAAAACTTTCTACCTAGTTATATTTACATATGAATTCTATTAAACATTAAAAAATCCATTTCAGTTCTGCACAAATTATTCCAGGAAAATGAAGAGGCAAAATATTTCCCAGTTTACTCTTTGAGAGCAGATTACTCTAGAGCTAAAAATAGTCAGTGACATAACAATAGAAGAAAACTATAGGCCAATATCCTCATGAACAGACAGACATGAAGTAGCTCCTAACCACATTTAAGGAAATAAAATTCAACAATATATTGAAAGAATCTCTCTCTCTCTCTCTCTCTGTCAGTGTGTCTATCTATCTATCTGCCTGTCTTCTCTCTCTCTCTCTCTCTCTCTCTCTCTCTCTCTCTCTCTTTCTCTCTCTCTCTCTCTCTCATGTCCAAGTATGGCTAATTCCAGAATCCAAGGTTGGTTTTACATTGGAAAATTTATCAGGGTAATTAACCATATTAACAAATAAAAAAAGCAAAAGACCAAATGATCGTTTCAATCCATGCAAAAAGGCCAAGTGCCAAAACCTCAAATGCCAAAATGTCAAATGCAAAATCTAACACACGTTCTTAAGAAAAAATTCCAGCAAACTTGAAAGAGAGGAAAACTTTCTCTTCTCATAATGGGAATCTATAGCAAATCTAAAATTAACATCTTAATTAATGGTGAAAGGCTGAGAAAAGCTTTTCCTTAAAGATCAGGAAGAAAGTAGAAAAGTCCACCATCATCAATGTATTCAGTATCATTCTAAAGGTTCTCATAGGTGCACCAAGGCAAGAAAAAGAAGTAAAATAAATATAGATTGGAAAAGAAGAAGTAAACGTATCTTTACTTGCAGAGAAAATAATCATCTGTGTAAAAAAATTATGGAATCCTCCAGAAAGCTACTAGAATTAGTAGATGAATTTAGCAAGGGCACAGGATATGGGATGTATATCAAAAATTTATATCAGCAGTGAACATTGAGAGGTGGAAACCTTAAAATGAATATCATTTTAAATAGCATCAAAATGTGAAATTATTAGGAACAAATATCACAAAACATATGTATGACCTATACACTATAAACTAAAAAATATTGCTGAAAGAAATGAAAACAGACCCAAGGAAATTGAGAGATATATAAATGAAGAGGAATGTGTTGTATAAAGATGAGTGTATTCAAGATTGTTAAAATGTCACTTATCCAGAAATTAATCTGTAGATATAATGAAATATCAATCACAATCTCAGCAGATTTCAAATAAATAAAATGATTCTAAAATTTATATGAAAATACAAAAGACCTAGGACAGACAAAAACGATTTTGACAGCAGAAAAACCATATTTGAGGACTTACCCAATTTGATTTCAAGATTTATTCTAAGCTACAATAAACAAAAACAGTATATTATTAGTGTAAATTTATGGAAGTAGTTCAATAAAGTCCAGACTCAAATCTACATGTATGTGGCCAATTAGTATTCTTTTAAAGGTGCAAACAAGTTCAATGGAGAAAGGATAGCCTTTTCAAGACAAGGACAAGGACAACTGGATGCCCATATTTTTAAACACATAGAAAAAGGGAACTTTATTTTATACCTTGCAGTACATACAAAATTAACTCCAAATAGCCATAGACCTAAATGTAAAATCTAAAACTGTAAAATATTTAGGATAAAACACATAATATCTTTGGAATCTTGCATTAGGCAAAGATTTCTGAAACATGATACCAAAGGCATAATACATAATATAAAAAAAAGATAAATTGAATTGCATCGAAATTAAGAACATAAATTCTTTGAAATTTACTATTAAAGTTTTAAAAGATAACCTGCACATCAAAAGAAAATACTTGTGAAGTACATTTTTTTTTTTTTTTTTGGTAAAAGGCTTGTATTTAGAACATCTATTATTTAAACAATGTTTATTTTACTTCAAGTTCTGGGATACATGTGCAGAATGTGCAGATTTGTTACATAAATATACATGTAACATGGTTGGTGGTTTCCTGTACCTGTCAACCCATCATCTAGGTTTTAAGCCCTGCATGTATTAGGTATTTGTTCTAATGCTTTCCCTCCAAACCCCCGACAGGCCCCAGTGTGTGTTGTTCCCCTCCCTGCGTCTATATGTTCTTACTGTTCAACTCCCACTTATGAGTGAGAACATGCAGTGTTTGGTTTTCTGTTCCTGTGTTAGTTTGCGGAGAATGATGGCTTCCAGCGTCATCCATGTCTCTGCAGAGGACATGATCTCATTCTTTTATACAGCTGCATAGTATTCCATGGTGTATATGTGCCACATTTTCTTTATCCAGTCTGTCATTGATGGGCATTTGGGTTGGTTCCAAGTCTTTGCTATTGAAAGTAGTGCTGCAATAAACCTATGTGTGTGTGTCTTTATAGTAGAATGATTTATAATCCTTTGGATATAAACCCAGTAATGGTATTGCTGGGTCAAATGGTATTTTTGGTTCTAGATTTTTGAGGAATCCCCACACTGTCTTCCACAATGGTTGAACTAATTTACACTCCCACTGACAGTGTAAAAGCATTCCTGTTTCTTCACAGCCTCCAAGAACTCTCAAAGCTCAATAATAAGAAATCAAATTACCCACTGCAGCCTGGGCACAGTAATCCTAGCAGTTTGGGAGGCTTAGGAGGGTGGATCACTTAAGGTGAGGAGTTTGAGACCAGCCTGGACAACATGGTGAAACCCCGTCCCTACTAAAAATACAAAAATTAGCTGGACATGGTGGTGCACACCTGTAGTCCCAGCTACTTGGGAGGCTGAAGCATGAGAATTGCTTGAACCTGGGAGGCAGAGTTTGCAGTGAGCCAAGATTGCTCCACTGTGCTTCAGCCTGGGAAACAGAGTGAGACTCCATCTCAAAAAAAAAAAAAACAATAAACCCCAAAACAACAACAACAAAAATGACCCAATGCAAAAATGGCAAAATATTTGAATAGATACTTCATAAAAGAAAATATATGGGTGGCAGTTGAGCCTATAAATAAAAGATCAACATCATTAGTCAAGAGAGAAATGAAACAAAAACTACAGTGGGATACTATTGCACATCTATTAGAATATGTAAAATTAAAAAGGCTTTCATACCAAATGTTGACAAGGATCTGCAGAAACCAGAATTCTCATATACTGCTGTTGTGAAGGTAAAATGGTACAACCACTTTGGAAAATTGACAGTTACTCAAGCTGTTAAGCGTAATTTTGTCATCTGACCTAACCATTCTACTGCTAGGTATTTACCCGAGCGATAGAAAAGCATTTGTTCAAACAAAAATGGGATATGAATCCTAAGAGCAGCATTCTGTATCTGCAATAGCCAATAAATAAACAATTCAAATGTTAATCAACAGGTGAATGATTGAACATACTTCAGGCTATCAGATAGTGGCCTGGGGCTGCCAGCCCATAAGCTATTTACTCTGAGTTCACCATTTTGCTATACTATGTTTGTGAAATGATTTGGACATTTTTATAAATAAAAAATAAAATGTATAAAAAGTGATAGGAAATATGTTCTTAAAACTTATGCAGTGAAGGCAAAGTAATACATTATTTGATGTGCAAAGAAGACATGTTCTATATTGCAGCCAGTCACCAAGGTCTTCAACTACAAAGAAAAAGAGCAAATAAAAAATAGATCAAAGTATTTGAAATCATGTTACAGATTATTGCATCTAAAAGAAGATATGTATTAGGTATCTTATAATTTTGTATAATTTTCTGGAAACAAAATCCTTTGACTAGTGACTCCTACTATTTAATCTTTTTTTCTTTTTTTAAAAAAATCAACTTTTATACATGGTTTTAGTAACAGTTACAATCACATGCTAATATACCAATGTATTTATTGTGTTGAATTTAACTAATATTTATTCAGCCTCAATCATAACTCTGCCTTTGATTTATGTTATTCAAAGAAGTATAAAAGCCAGGCTCTCTTTAAATAACTTAAAATGCAATTGGAGAAACTAGATTTTCATACAAATGGAGAAGCGGTAGTTATAAATTTGCAATAATTGTAATTTCCAATAATATATATAAAATTCTTCATACCAGTCCTCTGACACACACCAATACAGTCATGTAGCACATAATACCATTTTGGTCAACAATGGACCATGTATAGGATGGTGGTCCCATAAGATTATAATGAAGCTGAAAAATTTCTATAGCCTAGTGACATCATAGCCATTGTAATGTGGTAGTGTAACCTATTACTCACATGTCTGAAGTCATGCTTGTGTAGACAGACCTAATGCCCTGCCAGGTATATAACAGTGTAGCACATACAATTATATACGGTGCGTCACACTTGATAATGGTTATAAATGACTGTGTTACTGGTTTCTGTATTTATGATACTATACTTTTTATCATTATTTTAGAGTGTACTCCTTCTACTTGTATTTTTAAAAAGTTGGCCAGCCACAGTGGCTCATGCCTGTAATCCTAGCACTTTGGGTGGATTACAAGGTCAGGAGTTCAAGACCAGTCTGGCCAACATAGTGAAATCCCATCTTTACTAAAGATGCAAAAATTATCTGGGTGTGGTAGCACGTCTGTAATCCCGGCTACTTGAGAAGCTAAGGCAGGAGAATCACTTGAACCTGGGAGGTGGAGGTTGCAGTGAGCTGAGATTGGGCCACTGCACTCCAGCCTGCGTGACAAAGCAAGACTCCGTTTCAAAACAACAAAAACAACAAAAGTTAACTGTGATACAGTCTCAGATAGGTGCTTTCTGGAATGCCAGGTCCTCTGGTATCCAGAAGAAGGTATTGTTATCATAGGAGATGACAGCTCCATGCGTGTTATTGCCCCTTAAGGCCTTCCAGTGGGATAAAATGAGGAGGTGGAAGACAGTGATATTAATGATTCTGACCCTGTGTAGGCCTAGGGTAATGTGTGTGTTTGTGTCTTAGCTTTTAACAATAATTTTTAAAAAGAAAAAATATTATAAAATTAGAAAAAAGCTTTTGGAATAAGTTATCAAGAAAAAAAATATTTTTGTAAATTTGTACAATATGTTTCTTAAATTATTATTTTAAATGGGTCAAAAGTTAAAAAAACTTAGAAGCTTATAAAGTAAAAATGTTACAATAAGCTAAGGTTAGTTTATTATTGAAGAAAGACATTTAAACAAATAAACTTAGTGTAGCTGAAGTGTACAGTATAAAGTCTTCAGTAATGCCCTAAGCCTTCGCATTCACTCATCACTCACTGATTCTCCCAGGGCAACTTTTATTCCTGCAAGCTTCATTCATTGTAAGAACTTTTATGCCATATTTTTAATGTAACTTTTCTATGTTTAGATAGTAGTAGATGCTCAAGTACTTACCATTGTGCTACCGTTGCCTGCAATATTCAGTAGAGTAACATGCTGTACAGGTTTGTAACCCAGGAGCTTTAGCATATAGCATATGTGTGTAGTAGGGACACCATCCAGGTTCCTTTAAACCCACTTTTATGTTTGCACAACAATAAAATTGCTTAATGATGCATTTCTCAGAATATAGCTCCATCATTAAGTGATGCATGACTTTACTTTTAGGTACATCACTTTAATCTAGACATGGTGTTTTATGAAAATAATTGTCTCTGTTTCCCAAACAACTGGTAAAAATTAGAAAATATTTTATATTTCCATGTCTATATTTCTAGTTCATTTGATAAAGGTATATATATATATATATATATATATATATATATATATATATACCTATTGTGCCTATGTGTATATATATATATATATATATATATATATATATATATATAATTACACTCATAATCTGTTCTACCTATGTATGTTTATATATATATATATATATATATATATATATATATAGGCAGAACAGATTATGAGTATAATAAAATTCAAACAATTCATTTTACACATTTCCATTGGATGAACTTAATAAATTCTGTTTCGAAAAGTGCTTAAAACTTTTACTCAGAATATTGTGATAGCCATCTTCTTTAAGGTTTCTATTTTAGGTAGTCCTCTTTTACCACCATATACCTCACAGGGCTGCCAAAGCTGGATAATGCATACTTCTGTCCTAGTAAAAAAATTACTATTTCAGAACTGGCTGTTTCCATTTAAACAGAGAAATCAGCAATGACAAATGAGCATTCATATCTCACTTTACACAGGAAAATTACCTTTGGGAACTGAACCAATATCGGCATTCTTAATAACACATTGCCCATATGTGCAAGTGGCAGAGCGATTTTTTCAAACCTTATCAATGTCAGCTGTGTATTTCAGGCCACTGTAATCACTACCTGATGTAGAATGTAATGGAAATACCTAGAATACAAACACGATTGCTATTTATGACTTATGCTATTTTCTTTGCATGTTTTTGTCTATACTATCACCTGCTAATACAGAAACTTAGATATATGATAGAAACATATATCCAGTATAGAACCTGTGTTTGAGAATCATGTACTGTAGCAATACAAATCTGCACTCTCGTCCTGACCACGTTAGCATTTTATCAGGCACCTCTTCTGTTCGACCTCTGTGGAGCTTTAGAGGCTAGTTAACCAGAGCTTAACTTTTGGTAAGCTCAATTTCTGCAAGCCTCTGCTTCTATACAAATCTTACAATATAAAGAGAAACAATGATTTCAAATATGATGCAATGCAATAACCATAAAATGGGTAATATTCCTCATACCACATTTATATTTCTCAGACACTAAATGCATAAAATGCCAGGAAAACAATAAGGTGCTGAAATAATTATTTTAGTTTAAATTCATAGTCAATCTTGTTAGCCTTCATTATTATTATAATTTCATAAATTATTTTTATAAGAGCTCTGACTTAGACTTCATCACATTACATTACATATGGAAAACGTCTTCATATGGTTTCATATTTAAGGTCAATTAATTAGTTTAATTAGTCCTATCCTAAAAACCACAGAATATATTTCAAATAACTTAAGATGTGAAATATAAATGGCAATTAAAAAGCATTATCTCAAGTCGCTGTTTAATCCATTCCTGAAAATGCAGCCTTATAATGTCACCTAAGTATGAAATTTGAATTTCATGTAGAAAACTAACTATATAGAGTCTCTATCATATATTCATGTATCATACAATTTATCCAGGCATATCCAATAATTGATAAGGTAGTAAACTCATTTGAATAAACAGTTATTGAGTGTGTACTATGTTCAAAGCCCTCTGCTATTATGTCTCTATACATGTGTATATATAAACACATGTGATTACACATAATCACATAGATAATCACAGTATATACATACATAGCATAATCCCATATATTGTTTTATACATACATTATATAGATTATATATAATGTATGTTAGTGTATATAATATGTGTATACATAATCACCTGTGCAGTCATGCACTACATAAGGAGGTTTGGGCCAACAGCATGTAGAAATGTGGTCCCATCGGATTATATTACCATGTTTCTATTGTACCTTTTTTTACGTTTACATATGTTTCGATATACAAATACTTACCACTGTGTTCTAATTGTCTATGGTATTTGGCACAGGACCATGCTTTACGGGTTCGTAGCCTAAGAGCAATAGGTCATCTACCATATGTATTCTGTGTGTGTGTGTGTGTGTGTGTGTGTGTGGCAGGGGTCTCCGTCTGTCACACAGGCTGGAGTGCAGTGGCGCGATCTGGGCTCACTGCTACCTCCAGGGCTCAAGTGATTCTTCCACCTCAGCCTCCTAAGTAGCTGGGACCACAGGCCGCGCCACCACACCCAGCTATTTTTTTTTTTTTTTTTTTTGTATTTTTGGTAGAGACGAGATTCTCTTCATGTTGCCCAGGCTGGTCTCAAACTCCAGAGCTCAGGAGATCCACCCGCTTTGGCCTCCAAAAGTGCTAATATTACAGATGTGAACCACCACACTCGGCCAGTACCAGATGTCCTCAATGTGGAGTAGGCGATACCACTGAGTTGCGTTTAAGTCCATTCATCCGATGATGTCTGTGCAGGGACACAATCGCCTAAGGACACATTGACCCCAGAATTAATACAGCAAATAGCCCTCTTGACAAAATGTGGACCGAGAACACGTTTACACAGCCACCCAGGAACAAAACTGGGAGCGGGGGTAAACCTGCCATTGAGTTCAATTCCAGTGTACTGGAATTCTCGGACAGCAGTGACGGGGAGCAGTCCCCAGGACACGTGTTCTCCAAGGCTGAAGTTCATGTTTGGAGCCCAGTTCAGAAGGCTCTTGAATTACCAGAGAGGGCGAAGGACTGTTGCGGCCTCTGTAGCATTAGAGGAGGTCATTCATTTCATCTGGTAACCAGTGCCACAGTCCGCGCGTGGCCTTTGTTCTGTTGGGACTGCCCGGGGGGACCCCAGCTGCAGGTCACAGCGCTGGGGACTCCCTTCCCATCCTGCTCCCTGGATCTTGCACAAGTGGAGACGGAAAAGTTTCCGGAGTGAGCTCCGTTCTCAGAATTGCAGCAGAGAGAGAGGCGGGAGGGAAAGGAGAGAACCGGAGGGCAGGAGCCGAGAGAGGCGCGGTCTCCAGGAACGCGCGAGGAGCGTGGAGAGGAGGGCGCAGGAGATCCGGTGGCCGCCGGGGCGGGAATCAGGAGGGAGGCGGTTCCGCGTCCCGGCGCCGCAGGAAAGTGACCTGCAGCGCGAGGCGCGGCGCCCTGGGAGCCCGACCCCAGCCCCACGACCCGCGCTGCGGCGGGCACCACGCGGGGGGCGCGCGGGGAGGGGAGGGGAGAGGCGGGGCCGGCGGGGACTGTGTCGCCGCCGACACCGCGGCTGCGGGTCGCAGAGGCTGGCAGAGCGAGCCGCCGCCGAGCGGGTGGCGGAGCCGTCCCCAGCCCGCAGCCGGCCCCGGGCACAGGGGCGCCGCCGACCCCTCTCGTGGGCCGCTTGCGGCTGGTCTCCGCGCCGGGTCCCGGTCCTCAGCGAGCCACCCGGCCCCAGTCAACCGCGGACCCTTCTCCTTCGCCAGGTAGGGGCGTCGGCGCGGCGCTGCGCGCGGTCCCAGCGCGGGGAACTTGGCGGGGCAGCCTCTCCCGGGCTGGAGGTCGGCGGGGCTGGGGGCGCAGGGAGGGAGGGTGCCGGGGGTCGAACGTGCGTCGCGGGGTCCCCACCCAGAGTTCCCGCACAGCGAGGGCTGGATGCGCTGGGGGGCGTGGAGAGGAGGCTCCTCTGTCCCTTTCCGGGAACGGGATCGCGGGCACTTCCCCACCCTTAGGACGCCTAAGCCGAGGCTGAGAGTGGACGCTTCTCAACTCCGGACCTGGCCCCGGAGAAGGGGGCGAAACGGGCCATTTCGAGGGACGCGGCAGTCTCGTTGCTACGGGAGATGGGGGAAGCGGCGTGGTCACCTACACAACCGCTCCCGGGCGCGGCGGGGGCTCCGCCTCCCCCTCCTCTGTGTCTTTGGGGTTGGAAAAGAGAGAGCAGAACAAAGATGTAGGGTGAAGGAGGGCTCCCCAGCTGTTGCCTCTCCGGCGAAGGCTGCTGACCCCTCCGCGCGACCCCCGCTGGGCAGTGTCAGCTCCATTGTCTCAGCGGCCGGCGGCCAAGTGAGCGGCCGGTGGGCGGGCGGCGCGGACCCACCCGGGTGGGGGGCGCCGAGCCTCAGCGTCGCCCCGTCTTCCCTGGCTGCGGAAATCCACTAGGCCGGTGCAAGCGCTCCGTGTCACGGGTCCCTAGTACGCCCCCGAGAGGAAATGGAGCCGATTTCCATCAAGTTCTCTTAGTATTTCTGTCATTTACGGAAAAGCGGTAGCTACTCACAAGTGGCTCAGATGTCTGTGTCGGGGTTGTGAGCCGAGGCATTGCAATTGGGTGTTAATCGTTTGGCACTCGGAAGAATGACTAGCCATTGGAGGAGGGGCGGCCTCCCGTGCTAAGCAGGGTCAAGTGAAACTTGGCTGCTCCGAATTGGCCAGAGGAGTCAATGAGCCGAGGGCCGGCCTGCGTTTTCCCAAGGCAGAAGCGCAGGAGAAGCCCCAGCCTCTTCCGAGTAGTGGCTTTCTCTGCGAATCTCACGCAGTCTCTGGAGTCTGTGTTGGGAGGAAGGTTAAAGCGTTTACAACACGCGTTTGCCATGTGTTCTTGGGAGTATTCCTGACGCTCCCGCGGGCTATCCATACATCTCCCAGTGCATTTCACTTAGGATCAAGAGGAAGAACAAGGGATCCCAAAGTCGTCAATGAGATCCTGAGATCAAAGCCACATGACTGAGGAGGGGCCAACCACAGATGCACTGGGACCATCAGCTTCCTTCTTGTGGGATTATTGCACAGCTGCCAGAATAAATTACATTTTCCTTTTAGTATTTTTAATTTTTAGAAGCCTTGAAGGTAATTTGCCATCAGTGGATTAAGGGTACTCCAAAACATGTCTGTTGGTCCGTTTGAAGTTGCTTTATTTTGTTAATATTATACAAACATGTATGACATGTACTTAACACTGTCACGTGTGGTTAACCTGTGTAAGCATATGAGGACTTTTGATGGACTTTTGAAAACCAGAATATACGACAATGCATTACAGACAGCATATGTTCCAGGGACAATACTACTTGCTATAAAAATCATCCAGAGTGTGACATTTAATTACTGAAGGAAATATACATTTCACCAATAAAACGTTACCTAGAGGGCAGAATGCTATGGTTGAGTTTATCTGTGTACTATGAGAATTGGCAGGGGGAATTTAATAAAGTAAAATGATTTGTTTAGTATACATTAAAATAGCTAAAATATTTTGCATATACAATGAATACTGTAAAGGTTTCTGCCCCTCTCCTCCAACCCCCTGGCCTGAGAATGCTTGAAGATACAAGCCCCACCTGCTGCTGTGCTAGGTCACCAATGTAATCTGTGGGTAAGTCAGTTGCCTTTGGATAAAGGAGAGTGTATACTGAATACAAGTCTGCTGCAGAACCCCAATGTTCTTGAAGACTGAATAAAAACAGAAATATTGCCTTCTTCTTGAGAGTCAGAAAATAAAATGTGTTGGGTAAAACCACAATCATACATAGAATGCATATATGATCCACATATATATGGATATGTGTGTGTATATCTATGTGTGTACATAACTTGCAGATCTTAAATGTGTTAAAACATTTGCAAAAGTGAGAAAAGATAGGCACTGGGATTGTGATATTTGAAAATGATACTTAAAGCCTGTGTTCAGCTGAGCACCTCAAAAATGTGTCTGCCCTTTCCAGATCTCATCACCAGGGCAAATCCAGGCCCATAATAACACATGTTCATAGAATGAGAAAATGCTGGGCTAGAAAGGAACTTTCAAAATGTTCTGTTCAAGTGCGCTGTGCTTCAAATGAAGGCAAAGAGGTCCAGAAGACTTAGGTAATTTTTTTCACCATCACACAGCTAGATATTGGCAAGGCTGCTGAGTCTTGCTGTTTCCACCAGACTGGAGCGGTAGATGTGTAGGGAGAGAGAGTGATTTGATTACTTTCTCCTGAGAAAAGGGCTGGCCAGTGAAACCTGCCCCAGATGTTTTGCCTCTCTATCCTCTCCTTACTCCCTTTGTGTGTGGTTGTAGATTCTGCTCTGTACTAGATATAACACCTTGTTCTTTAAGATTTCCAGAGAGCAAACAATGAGCATGTGAAGAAAACAAGAAAAAAACCTTACCGAGATTAAAATGCATATAATTTAACCACGTGGGCTTAAAAATCTAAAAAGCCAGGCAGTAAAAGCAGATGATGTTCACCTGAATTCCACTGAGGCAAAGACACAGTCCTGGAGGGAGAAATGTTGTCACTCTTAGAAACTGAAAAGCTCACAATACCAACACCTTACCTGTCCCTAAGTTGCTTTTCCCTTTAATATCTCATTTGATCCTCACAAGTTCTCTGCCCAGATGCAGGGCAGGCACAATCATTCCACATTGCCGACTTCCTGTGACTGAATTCTGTCCCTTCTCCCTCTCACAGAAGTCCCCAGACAAAATTAGGGGCTCCTCAGGGGCTACGCTATGTGTGGGTAATTACGACCCTGTAATATTTGTTGTCTTTAAGTCTATTTTCATCTTCATATCTTAGTAGCCTGCCCTCCATGTGCTACTTAGTAAGGACTCAGTCAATGCCTTCAGAACATAGTTGACTCATTAGTTCATTGAGATAAAACATTTATACTCCACTTGCCTGTGTTAAGCATGGACTTTTTTTTTTTTTTCAAGAGAATGTGCTAAACAATAATTTTCAGAAAATGAAAAATTATAAAATGTATTAACAATTCTGTAGTGACATTTCCTGAAAATGAGTAGTCATTCAAGCATGCAGGACCTTGAATTTGAAGATTGTAAACTTCTAAGGACTGGCGAGGTGTGTGCCTCGGGCTGCCAACTCAAGATTTTCTGGAGATGCCCAATAAGAACTTAATTCCTCGACCTGTCCAAGGCCGGTGGAACCAGAATCTGGGCCTGAGACACAAGCAGCCCCTGGGTCATTTACAGGAGCACACTGCATTTGAGAACACAGTGCATGGTCTTTCAAAAATGTACATTGGGCGCACTCCGACCTCCTCTATCTAGAACCTTGTCTCTTTCCCATTTACGAAGGAATCTGCAAAGATTTTCTTATTTGGCTATTTTTGTGTTATAATAAGGAGGAAGATGTCATAATAAACCAGGCCATTACTTCTAAGGAAATTTAGGTTTACATTCTCAACCGTTCAGTCATGGGTGAAGTACTGGTGTTTTTGGATAGAGTATGAACTTTATGCGGCAGGACCAAATCGACTTATTTATTGTATATCTCACACAGGATTACGATTCTTAGTATACAATTATGTTTTTAAAAATAACTATTTTGAGTGACTCGTTCTTTATAATTTCTGTGATGTGCTTATTTCTGTGGCCAGAGAAATCTGGGCAGAGGCGGCTCCGTTCCCTCCCTCCACTTCATGATGTCCATTCCTCAGCTCTCCGCAGCCCAGATTCCCTGACCCCCTGCCTGGCATGGCCCCTCTTTCCCTCTGCTCCGGTGGGCCCTCCTTGCCCTTGCTTTGACCCCTCCCTTCCCTTCTTTCCAGTGGCCGCAAGTCTCTGCGGCCCCTCTTGGTGCGTGCAGGCACCTGGGCTCCACACCCGCGTCTCTGGTTCTGACCTGGAGGTTCCCTGCAGCACCTGATTCCTCACATCCAAGCTGGAATCCTAACATCCATTGCTCTCTCTAGGCCGGCCTCTGTTACTCCCGTTTATTGCTGTTCAGTTGGTTTCTGCTGTTTTTCTCCTTCTTCCTTTCCCTCCCCAACATCCGATTTTCCATTAGTCATCAAGTCCTTACAGTGTATCTTATACATATGACTGAGATGGGTCTTCTCTCTTCTGACCTTTTAGGACTGCCCTGCATCCAGTCTTCATCATGGCCTGCCAGGGAGCAAGGGACCTGGCCCTAATTCATCTTCCTGCTCCAGTCTTACAGTTGCCAGAGTGATTTATCTTAAATGCAAATTTAGCCATGAAACCTCCGGCTTAAAAGACTTGAATGATTTCCTATCATCTGCAGCGTAAAGTGCCTGCTCCTCCCCGCGACAGACACCTTCTTGAATTGCTCCCTGCCCAGCTCCAGCCTCCTCTGACACCTCTCCCGACTCACATCCCTGCCCTTCACAACACCGACGTGCTTGTTCTCTGTGTGGAACTTAGCATTTCTGAATACACTGACTTTATTCATCCTCCTGGACAGGGGGCATGAGCTGCTTCTAACTTTGTTCAGCTGGAATAAAATCCAGATCATCTTCCCCCAAACACCCCACCTCATAGAGGTCCCTCTTCTGCCTTTTCCTGCTGCCTGCCCATCTTCGCTGTTAACCCTTAGTGTATCACAGGTTGTTGAAACGCCGGACTTTCCCTGGCACTGTGGTTACTGCTTCTTACTCATCTCTGTGTGTCTGGATCCAGTGGGTGTTCCACGAGTGGATATGACCATTGCAGAAGATCAAAGCGAGCTGCCCTAGAGGCGAGAGTGCCTGGGGGACATCCTAGCTTCAGTAGCTCCCTAAACTCTGCCTAGGGACCCTCTCTCTCACCTTTCACTGTATCTCTCCTCTGCCCTTAACCCTGGGTCCTACCGTATTCATCCTTCTGAACATCTCATTTGCTTCTCCCTTCCGTAAAAGACATCTGCTCCTTCTACAGATGAGGTAAAGAAAACTCCAGGAGACTGAATTATTTATTCAGAGTTACACTGCCAGCTTAGGGTACATTCAGACTTGCAGAAAGGGCCGATTATTTGCTCTGTGCTCTTAGCACGTTTTAAAAGAAGAAAATTGTCTTTTTAAGCAAGTGCCATATAGAAAACCATCCATAGCTAGAAACAGGAAGCCACCACCACCAGTGGGCCAGCTCCAGCCTTGACCTGTTTGTGTACAGCCGGTAGCTAAACATGAGGTTTGCACTTTTAAAGTATGGGAAAAACCCAAACCAAATAAAGAATGTGTGACCAACTGGGACTCTGTGGCCAGTACAGCCTAAAGTATTTACTCTCTGGCCTTTACAGAAAGGGTTCGCTGAACCCTGATCATTGGAATAATGAGACCTGAAGATGATGTTTAATATAATTTGTGTGGTAGCTGACTTTGGCAAATAATTGTGATGCCAGAAAAGACTGGACATGCAAAAATGAGTTGTAGACTTATTGATCTTAGGGGAAAAAGAGAAAGAAACCCCGTACTATATTTAAATACTTGATATCATATTTATTTCTTGTTTTTGATGCTTATTTTTTATCCACAAAAAAATTAGCATGATAGGCATAATTTTAAGTAATGTTAAGTAAGTTAATTCCTCATCAAATCATTCTGAGCATTTTTGGCTAAAAATGCTTGAAGGTGTAGATAACAGTGAGTTTGATGTTCAAATTATAATAAGCTGAATTGAACTATGCATAAAAATTGATATTTGAATATCCTTTTTTTCTTTAAAATGTTGAAAGCATTTAAATGTCATTTTCATTACTGAAATTAGTTGATATTTGAAAAATAAACCCAGGAGGCTAAAAACTGTAGCATGTGGTACTGTATGCCTTTAATGAATACATTTGAAATATTAAATAATTCCTTTAAGAATGATAAGTCTTATTTGAGCTTACTCATTTTCTTTCTAATTTAGATTATTGGTTTTAAGCAGCTCAGTAATATGTGATTGGAGTTCCTGGGTTGAAATCATTTCATATGAGCTATCAAATCTTTTTTAAAAAGTCTATTAATATGCCTTTTATCTTTATTATTTGGAACAAAGAGCCATTAACTTTACATTCATTTCAGAGATTTAAATCTATATAGAAAAGCAAGACAAAAGTAGTTTGGCTTAAGAAATAAAGAAACTTAGTAGAACAGAATATAGAGAATATATTTTTATATAAGGTGTAGCTTGATATTTTTATTTTATAGTGTATAGATACAAGTTCTCTGGAGTGAACCTAAGACATATTATTTCTAAGGAAGAGTGTTTGCTAAAGCTATAGACATAGAAGCATTTAGATAAGGATGATCATATATGGGGTTTTCCTAATATATACTATAAAAGAGACATTGAGGTAGGAAATTGCAGTATAGTATAATATGGTCAATAAGAAGGTAAACTTGAGGTGGAGAAGATTCCAGTTCTGCTTCTCAATTCTCTGAGATGGTGAATACATGAAATACCCTTCCTAGGCCTCACCAGTGAAATGGTACAGGCACAGTGCCGGCTACAAGAGCTGCAAGGCAGAGGCCAACATCTGCCAGGCGCCAACGGTATGAAAACCATAAAGACAATTTCATAGCAGACTGTTCTTCATACTTTTGGCCTCAATTTTCTTTATCAAGAAGAAGTTCAAAGCAGGTTTTTTTTTTTTTTTTTTTAGATCAGAATCTTGGATTAAAGCCAAAGCTAGGTGAGGAAATTAAACCCAAAATTTATTTAGCTCTGTGAAGGTTATTCAAGTTAGGCTCAAGTTAATCCCATGCCAGGAGACTGCAAGGATTGCAATGTACCTTTGCAAATGCTACTCGTAATCTTTGGGACATGATGGAGAATTACAGAAATGCCAGACAACTGGGTAGATCAGATGAGCTGTATAAAGAAACATCCTCCATGACATAAGGTGGTATACGAATCACATCAAAAATAAATTATATATGTAATATATAGGCACGCATCACAAGTAATTTTTAAAACTTTAAAACATGAGGAGCTAGAATATGTCTCAAAAGTAAATCATTGCAAACTAACCCGATGACCTAGTCTTTAAAAGAAGCCAGATAAAATTAATGTGAGAGTTTGCTTATCTATAACACTGGGGATCTGGACTAATTAATTTCCAGGGTTCTTATGTTCTAAGAATTTATCACAGGTTTTATTTTTATCTTTTGCCTTTACTTGGTGTCAGCTTTTAAAAAACTGTGGTAAACAACACAACAAAATATATTAGTTTAATTATTTCTAAGTGTACAGTACAGTAACGGTAACTATGTGGGCGTGGTTGAGCTACGGATCTCTCGAACTTTTAATCTTGCAAAGCCAAAACTCTATACCCACTGAACAAAAACAATCTATTTTCCTTATAACTCCCAGCTCCTGGTAACCGTGTTCTAATTGCTGTTTCCATGAGTTGACTCTTCTAGGTAACTCACATAAGTAGAATAATACAGTATTTTATATTTAGTAACTATTTTTTTTTTCATTTAGTGTAATGTTCTCAAGATTCATCTATGTTGTAGTCTGTGACTGAATTTCCTTTACTTTTAAGGCTGAACAATACTCCATTGTTATAGGTAGACCACATTTTCTTCATCCATTTATTTGTTGATAGAAATTTAGGTTGCTTTTACCGTGGCTTTCGTGAATGATGGTGCAATGAACGTGGATGTGCAAGTATCTCTTCAAAATCCTGTTTTCAATTCGTTTGGATTAAAACCCAGTGAAGAAGGATTCCTGGATCATATGCTAATTCTATTTTTAATGTTTTGAGGAACCCCTAAACTGTTTTCCATAGTGGCTATGCCATTTTACATTCTGTCCAAAAGTGCACACGAGTTTCAATTTCTCCATATCCTCACCAGAGCTTGTTATTTTCTGGTTTTTGTTTGCTTGTTTGTTTGATAGTGGCCTTCCTCACAAGTGTAAACCCATATGTCATTGCGGTTTAATTTGCATTTCCCTGATGTCTAACATCTTTTTCTTTTTTTATTATCTGTAAGTTCTGGGGTATATGTGCAGAACATGAAGGTTCGTTACATAGGTATACATGTGCCATGGTGATATGCTGTACCTATCAACCCATCAGCTACATTAAATATTTCTCCTAATGTTATCCCTCCCCTAGCCCCCTACCCCTGACAGGCCCAGGTGTGTGATGCTCCCCTCCCCATGTCCATGCGTTCTCATTGTTCAGCTCCCACTTATGAGTGAGGACATGCGGTGCCTAGTTTCCTGTTCTTGTTTGCTGAGAAGGATGGTTTCCAGCATCATCCATGTCCCTGCAAAGGACATGAACTCATCTTTTTTTTAATGGCTGCATAGTATTCTATGGTGTATATGTACCAAATTTGTTTTATCCAGTCTATCATTGATGAGCATTTGGGTTGGTTTTGAGTCTTTGTTATTGTGAAGAGTGCCACAATAAACATACATGTGCATGTATCTTTACAGTAAAATGATTCATAATCTTTTGGGTATGTACCCAGTAATGGTATTGCTGGCTCAAATAGAATTCCTAGTTCTAGAGCCTTGAGAGATCACTACATTGTCTTCCACAATGGTCGAACTAATTTACACTCCCATGAACAGTGTAAAAGCATTTCTGTTTCTCCACATCCTCTCCAGCATCCGCTGTTTCCTGAGTTCTTAATGATTGCCATTCTAACTGGCATGAGATGGTATCTCAATGTGGTTTTGATTTGCATTTCTCAGATAGCCAGTGACAATGAGCATTTTTTCAATGTTTGTTGACTGCATAAATTCTTCTTTTCAAAAGCGTCTGTTAATATTCTTCAACCACTTTTTGATGGGGTTGTTTCTTTCTTGTAAATTTGTTTACATTATTTGTTGATTCTGGATATTAGCCCTTTGTCAGATGGATAGATTGCAAAAATTTTCTCCTATTCTGTAGGTTGCCTGTGCCTGTTTCTTTTGCTGTGCAGAAGCTCTTTAGTTTAATTAGATCCCATTTGTCTATTTTGGCTTTTATTGCCATTGCATTTTGTGTTTTAATCATTAAGTCTTTGCCTATTCCTATGTCCTGAATGGTTTTGCCAGGGTTTTCTTCTAGGGTTTTTATGGTTTTAGGTCTTACATTTAAGTCTTTAATCCATCTTGAGTTTTCCCAACATCATTTGTTGAATACAGAATCCTTTTCTTATTGTTTGTTTCATCAGGTTTTTCAAAGATCAGATGGTTATAGATGCGTGGTGTTATCTATTCTGTTCCATTGGTGTGTTCTGTTTCATTGGTCTATATATCTGTTTTGGTACCCGTACCATGCTGCTTTTGTTACTGTAGCCTTGTAGTATAAAGTGAGGAAGCGTGATGCCTCCAGCTTTGTTCTTTTTGTTTAGGATTTTCTTGGCTATATAAAGCCTTTGGTTTCACATAATATTAAAAGTAGTTTTTGTTGTTGTTGTTGTTGTTGTTTTGTTTGTTTGTTTTTGTTTTTGTTTTTGTTTTTGTTTTTTTCCAATTCTGTGAAGAAAGTTAATGGTAGCTTGATGGGGATAGCATTGAATCTATAAATTACTTTGGTCAGTATGGCCATTTTTATGATATTTCTTCTTCCTATCCATGAGCATGGAATGTTTTTCCATTTGTATGTGTCCTCTCTTATTTCCTTGGGCAGTGGTTTGCAGTTCTCCTTGAAGAGGTCTTTCACATCCCTCGTAAGTTGTAATCCTAGGTATTTTATTCTCTTTGCAGCAATTGTGAGTGGGAGCTCACTCATGATTAGGCTCTCTGTTATTGGTATATAGGAATGTTTGTGATTTTTGCACATTGATTTTGTGTCCTGAAACTTTGCTGAAGTTGCTTATCAGCTTAAGGAGATTTGGGGCTGAGACAATGGGTTTTCTAAATATACAATCAAGTCATCTGCAAACAGAGCCAATTTGACTTCTTCCTTTCCTTATCGAATACCCTTTATGTCTTTCTCTTCCTTGATTGCCCTGACCAGAACTTCCAGTAATATGTTGAATAAAAGTGATGAGAGAGGGCATCCTTGTCTTGTGCGGTTTTCAAAGGGACTGCTTCCAGTTTTTGTTCATACAGTATGATATTGCCTGTGGGTTAGTCATAAATAGCTCTTATTATTTTGAGATACATTCCATCAATATCTAGTTTATTAAGAGTTTTAGCATGAAGGGATGTTGAATTTTGTAGAAGGCCTTCTCTTCATCTATTGAGATAATCGTGTGGTTTTGTCTTTGGTTCTGCTTATGTGACAGATTATGTTTATTGATTTGCATATGTTGCACCAGCCTTGCATCCCAGAGATGAAGCTGTCTTCATCGTGCTGCATGAGCTTTTTGTTGTGCTGCTGGATTTGGTTTGCCAGTATTTTACTGAGGATTTTTGCCTTGATGCTTATCAGGTATATTGGCCTGAAATTTTCTTTTTTTGTTGTGTCTCTGCCAAGTTTTGCTATCAGGATGATGCTGGTCTCATAAAATGAGTTAAGGATGAGTCCCTCTTTTTCTATTGCTTGGAATAGTTTCAAAAGGAATGGTACCAGCTCCTCTTTGTACCTCTGGTAGAATTTGACTGTGAATCCGTTTGGTCCTGGACTACTTTTTGTTGGTAGGCTACCAATTCCTGCCTCAATTTCAGAAATTGTCACCTCCTTGAGGTATAAAGTTAAAATGTTAATTTAAGATTCTTTTTTTGTTTTGTTAATGTAGGTGCTTACCATTCGAAACTTCCCTTTTTGTATAGCTTCAGCGGCATCTTGAAATTTTGATTGTGCTTTCCTTTTCATTTGTCTCAAGATATCTTCTAATTCTGTATGTGATTTCTTTTTTGACAATTAGTTTTCAAGAGTGTATTGTTTAATTTCTACATATTTGTGAATTTTCCAGCTATCTTGCTCCTATTGATTTTTACTTTCATACCATCGTGGTCATAGAAGAGACTTGGTATGATTTCACATTTTTTGAATTTATTTACTTTTTTGGCCTAATTATTATCTATGCTGGAGGATGCTGGATGTATGCCTGAGAGGAAAATATATTCTGCTCTTGTTGGGTGGAATTTATATCTGTTAGGTTCTATTGGTCTATGCTGTTGTTCAAGTCCCCCTTTTCCTTATTTATCTTCTGTGTGGCTGTTCTATCCATTATTCAGTGTAGAGTATTTAAATGTTCTGCTCTTATTTATGTTATTACCTATTTTCCCCTTCAAATACGTTAATGTTTACTTCATAATTTTGGGTTCTCTGATGTTGGGTGCTACATACTTATAATTGTGTTATCTTCCTGGTTATTGACCCTTTTGTTATTATATAATGTCATTCTTTGCCGCTTGTGATATTTTAGACTTAAAGTCTGTTATTCTGATGTAAGTATGTCCACTGCGCTCTTTTAAAATTACCATTTGAATGAAACATTTTTTAATCCATTCTTTCCCTTTGGTTGTGTCTCATGTTGAAGTTGTTTTTGTAGAATACATACAGTTGGATCTTGTTTATGTTTGTTGTTGTTTTTATTCACTACTCAGCCACTGTGTGTCTTTTGATTTAGGGCTTTAATCCATTTGCATTTAAAATTACTGACAAGGAAGGAAGTAGTGTTATCTTTTTGTTAATATTTACTATTTTGTCTTTTTACATTTTTGCTGCCTTTCATTGCATTTCACTGGTTTTTTGCAGTGATATGCTTTGATTTCTTTCTCATTTTCTTTTGTATATGTTCTATAGGCATTTTTGGAGTTATGATGTGGATTGCATAAAGGATTTCATAGTTAAAACGTATTTTAAGCTGACAGCAACTTAACTTTAATCATATGTGAAACCTCTACCTCGTTACGTCTTCTTCACTTTATGTGCTTGATGTCACAAAGTACATATTTCATACTGTGTATCCATTAATAGTTATACAGTTACAGATATTTTTATGCTTTGATTTTGTTGATTTCCATATGAAAATTAAAATGATTTGTGTATCACCTTTAAAGTGTTAAAGGGGTCTGTGTTTGATTATACAGACAGTCCCTGACTTCCGATGGTTTGACTTACAATTTTTAAACTTTACGATTGTGAAAAGGGGATATGCATTCAGTAGATACCATACTTCTCTTGTCATGTTGGGCAGTAGCAGTGAGCCACAGTTCTTAGCCATGAATCCTTGACTTAAAATATTTTCAATTTATGATGGGTTTATTGAGACTTTCATTAACCAAGGAGCATCTCTATATTTAATTTTGCCAGAGAGCTTTATATTTATATAGGCTTTCATGTTGCTATCTAACATCTTTGCATTTTAACTTGAAGGGACTCCCTTCAATGATTCTCTTAAGGCAAGTCTGGTGGTGATGAACTCCTTTAACTTTTGTTTATGTAGATAACTTTTTATTTCTTCCTCATTTTTGAAGGATAATTTTGCCACATGTCATATTCTTGCTTGCTAGGTTTTCATTTGTTTGTTTGTTTTTTAGAATTTTGAGTATATCACCCTACTTTCTTCTGGCCTGTAAGATTTCTGCTGAGAAACCCACTGATATTCTTATGGGAGCTCTCTTTATTGTACCAAATCACATTTTCTTTCTGCTTTCAAGATTATTTCTGTCTTTGACTTTTGCCAGTTTGATTATAATGTATCTCTGTGTCATTTTGGATTTACCAGAGTTGTAGTGTGTTTAACTTCTTAAATTTTGATGTGTATTTTCATTTTCAGATTTGAGAAGTTTCCAACCATTATTTATTCCGATAAGCTCTCTGTCCCTTTCTCTTTTCTTCTGGGTCTCTCATAATGCATATGTTGGCCCAGTCAATGTTGTCTCATAAGTACCTTAAGATTTCTTCATTTCTGTCTGATTATTATTATAGATAATAATGTCACTTACATTATTATCTACCTTCTGATTAGATAACTTCAAATAACTTGTCCTCAAGTTCAGTATTTTTTCTTTTGCTTGACCAAGTCTGCTGTTGAATAATTTATAGTGAATTTTTTATTTCAGTTATTACATTCTTAAACTCCAGAACTTGTTCTTTTAAATGTATAATTCCTATCTGTTTGCTAATATTTTCTTTCTGTTCACACAGATAGGTTTCTGGATTTTTTTTTCTTACTTGTCTGTGTTTTATTTAAACGCATTAAGCTGTTTTAAGATAACTAAAGATAGCTATTTCAAATTATTTGTTATATAATTCATAGATCTCAGTTTCTTTAGGCTTGAATTCTGGAGATTTATTTTGTTCTTTTTATTGGGTCAAGTTTCCCTTTTCTTTGTAATTTTTTGCTGAGACTTTGGCATTAAAAAAAAAAAACGATCTTTCTTAGTCTTTATGGACTACCTTTATACTGAGGAAGACTTTCACTAATTAGTCCAGCTAGAGATTCTGGGGGCCTCCCAAAGCTTTTTTGGGGTTGCACTTTCTCTGGCTCCTATGTGTAATTTTCCAGAGAGGTTTGCTTGTTTCTTTTCTAGAAGTTTGTAATCTCCTGCTCCCTCTGGTGTTTATCTTTGGTGCTGCTTCAGCTATCCACCAGTTCTCTTTTGTTCTCAGTGGCTCCCAGGGATCTAAAGTATGCAAGTTTTGTCTGTATTCATCAGATTAAAGAGAAACCAGTGTCTTGCTATCTCCTGAAAGCCTTAACATTGGATGCACTTTTCTTCCTTCTCTTTCCCTCCTGAGAGAAAAGCTATGAGTTGAGTTTTCTTCCAGCTGTGCTGAGCTTTGCCAGCTTGGGGTAGGGGGAGGGAGAGTAGACTGTAAAGGCTTTTCTTACCATTTCAGCGCAGGTATTCTTGATGCTGCATTCCCTGCGGATACCGCAGCTTCTTCACTGGTTTCTGGAGCTTTCCTAAAAAGGTTTTGGTTCATATATTGCTTTTTAGTCAGTGTCTTTTTGGGAGAGTAAGGGATGGGACTGACTATTCAGTTATCTTCTTATCATCCCATAGATTGGAGTTTAGCTTAATTTTAACCAGATGTTCTGCAAACTTTCCTGGATTTTATAGAAGACGCTATCGCTCTCATCGGATGTGATTCCTATTTGTGGACAGGGGAAACCGTGTAAGATGAGAAGCGTTGAGCTAGACCAGGTTGCTTTAAAACGAAATATTTAATAAATCCAGTGTTAGCCTTAGACCATCAAAGATGGATTTTAGTAAAGGGTAGCTAAAAGAACAGGCAGAGAGTCCTGAAACCTTCAGGGAGTAATATAAATAGAGGACCGATCAAGGTCAAATAATGAAAGACCAACAGAAACAGAATCGAAGACCCGGTTAAACATCAAAACCAGTATGATACTTGCACAACCTGAAGATAACTTTGTAAGTGGAGATTTCTCTCATGCAGAAACTAGAGAAAGGGTTTTTGGTTAATAGAAATGTTACAAAGTACAAATAATTCAAAAGGAAAAAGTGAAAGAATTCATGATCTGACACGGAAAGCTACACTTTACACTTTGTTGTGCATCTTTCCCTAATGTCAACTGTACAACTGTGTATACATGTATGTGTGCATATGAAAATATACAAGTTACCATTAATTTCACTCTTTTCCCATAATGTGGTAACCACATGGTTTGAATGAGATTGGTCCAACTCAAGCTCTAAAAGTGGGCTATGGTTGGCTTATGTTGGTTGGCGTAATCCTGCTCATTCTGGTGACTTTATTTTACATTTGGTCATTTTTCAGGCTTAAGAACGTGACCCAACTGAGTGTGGCCCAGGACTTTTCTTCATCATCAGTTCTCACTTTCTCTCCCCAAATGCCAACATTGTTTTGCTATAGTCATGTTGCTATCATACCAGAACTCATTTCGTTACTGACATTGGTACAAGATACAACAGAAGTTGATCTTGGAAATAATCCCAAATATTAGTTCTGCCCTAGAATGTTTGTAGATTATAAAAGGAGAGTCATGATAGTTAACTTTAAAAAATTGATCTTAGTCTTTTATTGAGAACTATGACACATATAGAGAAAAACACACATAATATACATGTACACATGATAAATTATAAGATAAACATGTATCAAGAAATAGACTATTCAGCTACTCGGGAGGCTGAGGCAGGAGAATCATTTGAACCCAGGAGGCAGAGATTGCAGTAAGCCAAGATAGCGCCATTGCACTCCAGCCGGAGCGACAGGGTGACACTCAGTCTCAAAAAAAAAAAAAAAAAAAAAGTATATAGACTATTATAAACCACTCCACCATCCAGCATTCTTACCTTCATAGTGTTTATTTATCTTGCTTTTCTCTATTGTTTTGTCACCTAAGCAAACACCTATAAATGCTGTAATGTGTTTGGAGTGACTGTGAAGTTCATGAGAATAGAATCATTCACGCTTGCTGTGTTGTCTGCAGTTTATTCAGTTTTGCTGCAGGGTACATTTATTCTTGTGAGCATACCAGAATGTGTTTAATCATTCTACTGTTACTGGGCTTTTGGGTTTTTGTGTACCATTTGAGTGATTATGTTTTGTTTTGTTTTTAGAGACAGGGTCTCTCTCTGTTTCCCAGGCTGTAGTGCAGTGGTGTGATTGTAACTTATTGCGGCTTCAAACTCTTGGGTTCAAGTGGTCCTCCCACCTCACCTTCTGAGCAGCTGGGACGATAGGCATGCACCACCATGTCCAGTTATTTAAAAATGTTTTTGGAAAGATGAGATTTCACTGTATTTCTCAGGGTGGTCTTTTTTTTTTTTTTTTTTTTTTTTTTGACAGCATTTGACTGTGTTGCCCAGGCTGGAGTGCAGGAGTATGATCGCAGCTCACTGCAGCCTCCACCTCCTGGGTTCAAGTAATTCTCCTGCCTCAGCCTCCTAAGTAGCTGGGTCTATAGGCATATGCCACCACACCCGGATAATTTTTTATTTTTAGTAGAGACTGGGTTTCACCAAGTTGGCCAGGCTGGACTTAAACTCCTGGCTTCAAGTGATCCTCTCACCTTGGCCTTCTAAAGTACTGGGATTACGCACATGAGCCACTGCACCTGGCTGTGTGTTGTGAATAATTCTGCTATGCAGTGTCCTGGCATGTCCCCTGAATACATATGTGTCCATGTGTCTGTAAGGAGTGTGACTAGAAGGGAGGGCAAAATCCTATAAATGAATATCTTAGATGGTAAACCTTGATTCTAAAAAATCTTTACAGGGTAACATTTCAGGCCAAGAGTAACAAGAGGAAATTTGTTAGGGAGAATTGTAAGCCCTGCCGGTGAATTCAGAATATTGATGGCATACGTTCAGAATGTCAAGGACCCGTCTTTACAACAGACACTTGGGAAAATATATGGGTATTAGTTAACTAATATTCAACATAACAAAAGCAGCCTTGCCATAATTAATATAGACACTATTGAAACTGAAATACAATGTCTAATATTCCAAGTTGATGGTTTTACTTTTAGAATAATATATTCATGGTGGGGATCCATCTGTAGTTAAGGATTTTATAAACTGGAATACTGCCTCAGCCTGTTTGCTGGCTGCTGTAACCAGAATACCATAGACTTGTTAATTTATAGACAATATAACTTTAGCTCTGGAGGCTGGGAAGCCCAAGAAAACACACCAGCAGATTTGATGTCTGTTGGGGGCTCTCTGCTTCATGCATGGTGCCTTGTTACTGTGTCCTCACTGGCACAAGAGGCAAGAGAGCTTGCTCCAGCCTCTGTTATAAGGCACTAAACCTCTTCGCAAGGGTGGAACCCTCATGACTTAATCACTTCCCAAAGGCCTCACCTCCTAATATTATCATGTTGAGTATTAGATTCCAACATATGAATTCCAGGGGGACACCAACATTTAGACCGTAACAAATATATAAAGAGGAAATAAACTAGCACAGATAAAGCCCAGAAAGAATAATGTGAAAAGTTTATCCTGGGAAGGTTTACCCTGTGTAAGAGTAGAAAGAATGGAATATCTTCCACATAGAAATGTGATTGTGCCTAATTTGTTGTATGTATAGTTGACCTCTGACCAATGGATGGGATTGGAGATGGTTGCATTAAGGCATTTTTAATATGACTCATAATTTAACATAAATTGGATTCCAATGATTCCAAGAAAAGGAAAACAAGATCTTACAGCACAGAGAACTTGCCATCAAAAAGATGTTCCAGGAATAGCATCTGTCTGAGATGTCTAAGGTGTCCTGAGTTTAGATGATGATTTTTTAGGGTCTTCTAAATATGTCTTCCTTTCCAGGAAGGTAGGAAACATTTACAGCCCTAAATGGCAAAATCCTGGGTAACCTTTACAATATCCCACTAGAAGCATTTTTTTTTAACTTTTTGAGCAGAGAGCTGTTTCTTTGTCCTAAATTATAGCTTTCACTCCCCATGTGTAATGCGACATAGACAATTGCACCAGTTTTCCATACAAATAATTACTACTTGGAGAAGTGATAAAGTCAAAACAGAGGGAAAAGTAACCTCTAAGGACAGATACTAAAAAAAAAAAAAAAAAAAAAAAAAAAAAAAAAAAATTTAAGCAAAATCACATGCCACAGTGAATAACTCTTAGTGTAGTCTATTATACAGTTCCAGATTACCTCACTGGCACAATTTTAAAGGGTAGAAGGAAATACAGTGTGGAGGGGTTCTTAATTGAGAAAAAAAAAAGTATCAGAAATCAAAATGTTTTAGAAATTCATGATTATTTTAATTTTCTAAGGGAACTTAATGGAATTGTAAATCTCTAATGTGCCAAAAGAAGCACATAAACTTAGTAATGTGACCTCACATTAACACACCTTTTCAAAAGAATAGAGACATCAAGTTTAAGCATCTTGGAATAGATGCTGCTTTGAAAGTGTTGAAAAATAGAAGAAAAAAAATTCTATTATGTGGATATTTCCATAATGTTAAAAGATCGGTATCATAAATATACTTCTTGAGTCTGCATCTTGGTCATCTTACCAGAGGCAAAAAGTCTAAATTTCACACAGGTGAGCACAGAATAGTTTAATCTTGCATCACAGATGGCTCCAGGTCAGTGGCCAATATGATTTGTAGCGTGCCGGTGATGGTGCAGGAAAGCCAGCTCTCTCCACAGAGTGCAACCTGCTTTATAAAACAAAACAGGCTGGTGACTTTTTCTGTAGCATGGAAATCAATCTTCCTTTCTCTCTCTTTCTTTCTACTGCCACCCCTCTGTTTTTCTCTTTCTTTCTCTATTTGTTTCTTCATTTTTAAAAGTTTAAAAAATTTCTTTCTCTAATCTGTGGATTGCTGCATTTAGTTGTTCTGTTCTCTTGATTATGTAAAAGTACTGCATGTATAAGCCAATTGGAAGCTTATATAGATAAATTTGAACGCTAGAAATAATGGAAAAAACAAGATTTTCTTGGCCAAAATAAGCAATATGCAAAACAACACACACACACACACACACACACACACACACACACACACACACGTACACACATACACACACACACAGAGCACACACCAGGAAAAACCAAACTTGTATACTAAGTCAATTCATTCTTAAGAGCTTACAAAGACTATCTAAGCATTACGTAAAAATTGCAACAGGAAGCCCATTTGCTGGAGTCAAAGTAAATGTACTGGGGAATGACTCCTTTATGTCTTGTTTGACTTAGGAAAAGGAATTGAAATTAGTGACATTAAATTTAAAAAACTGACAACGTAAGTTTTGAGAAGTTGAGTACTTGTACATTTTAATGCTATACCAGTTTTTATGAAAAATTTGTTTTAATGCACCATATCTAGAGGAAGCTCATTTTTTGACCCTGAGACTATAACCCTGGGGCCATCAGTTTACAAGATAGCAACTTACTAGAATTATTTTTGAGTATATTTTCACTAAGGAAATAATAAATGTGAAGATAAAATTTTTAACATTCATTTCCTCTAGTTATACCTTCTCGTCTCCTTCCCTCCTCTTCTGTTTCTCCCTCTTTCTATGTGTCTTGGGTAAGTCGTATAATATCACCATCATGGTACTCTAACTTATAAATTGTATGTCATAAGATCTGTCTAGCCTGCTGCAGTTCTAGTAAGAATCAAATGAAATGATGCTTGTGAAAGTTATTTACACAACTGTAATATGCACACTCTAATAAATACATGCATAATTATGTATCCCTGAAGTTAAAATATGCAACTGAAATTGCAATAAAACCCCACATCATTTTATTTGAAAAAAAAAAAATCCTGTTTATATGTGTGACTAAATAGATAATCAGTCCATATCTGGCTTTAGAGAATATTAGAGAATATTTTTATCTCTTCGTTGTGAATTTTAATCTCTCATTTTAGTACTTTGCAGATAACTACTCATTTGGGGAACTAATAATCTTGATTCATTGAATTAAAAAAATATGGCACATTGAACAAAATTGCTATTTGTCAAGGAGAAAATTGGTTAGTAAAAATCTATTGACAGTCTGATACATTTTTACAATTCATTATATTAATACATCGAGATTTTCATCAGTCTCAGTACATTCAAGCCAATGAACTTTTAACACATCCTGTAGTATAGATGCATACAATTTAAAGGCATAGAAGACAAATGAGATCACAATAGAATCGAAGTACGAAGTGATCACTGAACTAAATTCCATATGTATAGACAGTAAGCTTTTTGTTCCAATGATAATTCTCAGTGGATGTTCCCAACACCTCTCAGTGAGTAGAGTATTGGCATTAATTAGAATTTGGGCTAAATGCCTCGAATTAGTCTGTGCAATGGGTAATTCCCATCTTCCACATGTTCCTTCCTCCCACGTTGCCATCCCTCTTTTTCCTTCTTTCCTTTCTTCTTTCTTCCTCTTTCCCTCCTATGCTCTTCTTCCTTCACTTCCTCCATTTCTTTCCTTTCTTCTTCCTGTTATCTAAAATGTATATAGTTTTATTTTGCTAGGTAGGAGGTGAAAGCCACAGAAGCTATAGTCTCCAACCTTCTACAAAGTGGAGAGGCTGGAAATGAACATATGAGATACACGTGGCATATTGCAGGCAACCGTGTGACAGACAGTCCGTCTCAGGAGTTGGAGACAACAGAAAGTGTTAGGGAAATTTAGGAAGAAGCAGATTAGTGAGACTAGAATAGATAAGGAGACTTCACAGAGGTGTTGTACTTTTTAAAGGATGCCTGAATGACAGACACAATTGTTATATAAGTAATAAATGCAGATTGTATAAGGTTTTATGGTTTGTTAAATATTATTTTGCAAGTCAGCATTGGGTAGCAAGAAAAGCAAACAATGGAAATTTTAAAAATGAGTTCCAACTTATTTTAATTATCTACAAAGTCTACTTTCAACACAGCTATCTGTTAGAGGAGAAGAGTCTTGTTTTTCAATTATTTCGATCTCAAACATAATTGCCTATAATATAAATGTATTAGGTGTCTGCACACTACTTACTGTGGTCACCTTTTGTGCAGCTGCCTGGTAAATAGCACTAATCATACTGATAAGTGTGCCCTTTACATCTGATAATCTGCCTCTGAAGCTGGCATTTAGGGCCTTAAGTAGTTTTGCTTGTAAATGTAATTATATTTAATGATCTGTTTTGTAAATAGAATGGCTTTTCTTTCCTGTGAATAGTCAACTAAATCTGAATGTGGAAAAAAATAACAGAAGAAATGTGACTTTTAGATATTTCAGAAAAAGTTCCTATTTTGTATATATTTTATACTTTCTCTAGATTTACAGTAAGTATAATTTTATCATTATTAATCTTCAGTAACATAAATATGACTTGGACTTACCTAAGCATTTGTTGGATGCAGACTGAATTTGTTTACTGTGCAATCTTCCCAGTCTTTCTTCTCCTCAGTAGAATATTTCTAATATTGTGTACACAGGTTCCTCAATAAATAGTTATTAAATATCTTCCAAATGTGAAAGCAAATTCAAGGTCAGGAAGGAAAGAGGAAAACACATTTAAGTACAAAGACTGTTTTGCACAGCCATTGTTGATGTCCTGGAAAGGAATTTTTTTACCATCCTTTGCTGTAGCCCAGAACTGGGCCAGAATCTTGGAGACCCCCAAATTCTTCCCTATTCAGAAAGAAATGACTTCTATAAATTATAAGATTCACATAATATGCTAAAAAGAAAATCCAGCAAGTCTATTGCTATTTGTTTACTGAATACATGAGCAAATAAATATATAACACATTACACTTAACATGTTCCTTTTTTTTCCCACATGGATTTATAATTTATTTCAGGGAAGAGTACAGTTCTTGAATCCTGTAATTTCTAAGAAAATAGCAATATGTCACTTATGTGAGTATATCAGCTTCCTAGGGCCAGCATGACAAAATCCCCCAAACTAGGGGGCTTTACCAACATAAATTTATTATCTCACAATAAATTGATTCCAATAAATTTGGAAATTTATTGAATTCAAGGTATCTTGGAGTCTAGAAGTCCAAGATGAAGATGTCAGCAGGGTTGAGTCCTCCTAAGGAAAGTGAGGGGGAATCTACCCCATGCCTCTTTCCTATTCTCTGGTGACTGCCTGGCAATCATTGGTGTTCCTCGGCTTGTAGATCTCTGCTTTGTCTTCACAGGGTGCTTACGGTGTGAGTGAGTGTGTGTGTGTGTGTGTGTGTGTGTGTCTGTCTCCATGTCTACATTTCTGCATTTAACAGGGACACAAGGCCACTTTCATAACTTCATCTTAACAGTGTATATCTGCAATGACCCTACTTGAAAATATATTCAAATAGGATCATATTCTGAGGTTCTGGGAGTTAGGTCTTCAACATATTAACTTGGGACAGGGGTACACACTTCAACCCATGACAAAGAATGCCATAGAAAAGCCTCAATCCTTTCTACATAGAGTGATTGACACAGAGGATAACATTAAATATGGAAATAGACATTACAAGGACTTAGTGAAATGAATGCTGGGGTGGGTGAGGTCTCATGTGCAGGGACTCCAATGACAGTGAAGCAGACACATCAGCTTGAGGCAAATCAGGGTTCCCAGGGACCTCCCAGGGAGGAGACAACGTGAGAGCTGAAGAGTGTGTGGATCTTGGTCCAGTGAGCAAGAAGCTCAACTCTAACAGATCGAAGAGGAAACTCAGATTTCTGAATAAACGTGCACTTTGCCTGAATTCCCTGGAGCCGATGGAACCTGAGTCTTCTCCCTCACATCTCTTTCCACTGCTGCTGCCCAGCTTCAGGCCTGACTTTCATGCCAGTACCATGGCCGGCAGTCTCCCATAATATTTCCGGCGATAGCATCTTCTCTTTATCACCCCTCCCGCACATCACTACCCTATTCATCTCCTCAGCACCCAGGTTGTTCATTATTCTGCAGACCCCAAACCTTCAGTGCCTTCCTATCACCTTCCCATCTTATTCAATCTTATTCAATCTTATTCAACCCAGTAGTCAAATCTTTTCAAAACCCGGCCTGAGCCTCTGTTTCTCATGTCAACATTCAGTAAAGTTGAAGGGCCTCAACTCTGGAAGACTTTGGAAGTTACCTGGTTTAACTCTGCACCACATGCATGAACCCTTCAATATCCCAGCAAAGTGTGTATGTCTTATTTCTGTCTCCTGTTCCAGGAACTTGGGCTTGTTACCCAGCTGACCTGTGTGCATGACATTTCAAGTGATGATATAGTTTAGATATTTGTCCCCACACAAATCTCATGTTGAATTGTAATTTCCAGTGTTAGAGGTGGGGACTGTTGAGAGATGGATTGGGTAGGAGTGGATTTCTCATGAATGGTTTAGTGCCATCCCTTTTCTGCTGTCCTCATGATAGTTAATGAGTTCTTGCAAGGTCTAGTCATTTAAAAGTGTGTGGCTTGTTTGTTTTTTTTTTTCTTGTAGATCTGTTTTAGTTCTTTGTAAGTTCTGGATATCAGCCCCTTGTCAGATGGGTAGACTGCAAAAATTTTTTCCCATTCTGTTGGTTGCCGATTCACTCTACTGACTGTTTCTTTTGCCATGCAGAAACTGTGGAGTTTGATTAGGTCCGATTTGTCTATTTTGGCTATTGTTGCCATTGCTTTTGGCGTTTTGGTCATGAAAATCAAACACCGCATGTTCTCACTCACAGGTGGGTGTTGAACAATGAGAACACATGGACACAGGGAGGGGAGCACTACACACTGGGGTCCGTTAGGGGGAAATAGGGGAGGGACGGGGGGGTGGGGAGGTGGGAAGAGATAGCATGGGGAGAAATGACAGGTACAGGTGAGGGGAAGGAAGGCAGCAAACCACACTGCCATGTGTGTACCTATGCAACAATCTTGCATGTTCTTCACATGTACCCCCAAACCTAAAGTGCAATAAAAAAAAAAGTATGTGGCACTTCCCTAGACTCTCTCTCTCTCTCTCTCTCTCTCTATCTCTCTCTTCTGTTTTTCTTTTTTTGTTATTATATTTCAAGTTCTGGGGTACATGTGCAGATCTTGCAGGATTGTTACATAGGTATACACATGCCATGGTGGTTTGCTGCATCTAACCCCCCGTCACCTCCGTTAGGTATTTCTCCTAATGTTATTCCTCCCCAATCTCCCCACTCTCTGCTATCCCCCAGCCCCTCACTCCCCAACAGACCCCAGTTTGTGATGTTCCCCTCCCTGTGTCCATGTGTTCTTATTGTTCAACACCCACTTACAAGTGAGAACCTGTGGTGTTTGGTTTTCTGTTCTTGTGTCAGTTTGCTGAGGATGGTAGTTTCCAGATTCACCCATGTTCCTGCAAAGGACATAAACACAACTTTTTTTTTATGGCTGCATAGTATTTCATGGTGTATATGTGCCACATTTTCCTTGTCCAGTTTATCATTGATGGGCATTTGGGTTGGTTCCAAGTCTTTGCTATTGTAAACAGTGCCGCAATGAACATACGTGTACATGTGTCTTTATAATAGAATGATTTACAATCCTTTGGGTATATACCCAGTAATGGGATTGCTGGGTTAAATGGTATTTCTACCTCTGTATCTTTGAGAAATCACCACACTGACTTCCACAATGGTTGCACTAATTTAAACTCCCACCAATTGTGTAAAAGTGTTCCTATTTCTCCACATCCTCTCCAGCATCTGTTGTCTCCAGATATTTTATTTATTGCCATTCTAACTTCTGCTTTTGCCATGCGAATTACCTGCTTCCCCTTCACCTTACACCATGATTGAAAGTTCCCTGAAGCTTCACCAGAAGCTGAGCAGATGCCATCACCATGCTTTTTGTAAAGCCTATAGAACTGTGAGCCAATGAAACTGTTTTTATAAAAAAATTACCCTATCTCAGGTCTTTCTTTATAGCAATGTAAAAACTGTAAGAACATCCTAACACAAGTGTGTGGGTGTACTCTCATTTCTGTGTCTTTCTGCCATGATCCTCTTTGAAACACCTTCATCTTGGCTTTACCTCACCAGTTGATGTTACCCCATCATTCTCCACTATGAAAAATGATTCTGGTGCTCACATTATTACACCTGGAGCATGGATTGGGATGGTGTGTGATGACAAGGTTAATGACATATATGAGAGAAGTGATTAAGAATGAGATGTTAATAGAAATATGTGCAGGTTTGTGTTAAAGGGTGGGATATGTTACCTAACACTTATTTTTGAAAATATTAAGATGGCTTTTAAAATCACATGCTTATCTAGTATTCCTGATTTCAAGTAAAAATGATTACCCTATAGTTTATATTTTTAAACATTTTTTAAAAATCAAACTGTTGTAAAATAGTAGTTCACATTGAAATAAGAGAGTGAAGTGTCCGGGAGTGTAAGGACTAGATTCCACTCAACACGTGGACTCTACCTCTGGTTCCCAATGAGAATGACCATTCAGAATCACTTTGGACACATAAGATACAATGTGATGAATGCTTACAGGGAAAACCAAACTCACTTACCTCAAAAAAATACATTTTATAGCAATGCATTATTGCCTCAAAAATAATCTTGTTTTATGTATACTTTGGGATGCAATAAAAGCCATAGCTAAATTATTTAGCTCTCCCCGGTTTGAAGTGCTCATCAGGTTTTAGGCACCCAATGAAAACACTTGAATTAACAAAATGATGAATATCATTCACTAAGCACTGTGAATTCTGGGCTCTGCTCACAATCCTCGAGCCATGTGGGGAATTTGCTGTGTTTTATTATTTCACTTGAATGTACATTTATTTGCTGTGGGGACAACCCTGTGCCTCTGGCGTCTACCCTAGATGACAGAAGCACATCCTACCCCCTTGTTTTGATAACTAAAAATGTCATTAGACGTTGTTAAAATGTAATGGCAAAATCACCACCGATCTTGATATTAGCACCAACTCCATCGTCTACTTTTCATTAATTTGAGTGACTGAACGCTTTGTGGAGAACACTTCCTCAGTGGACCACTGTCTGGTGGCCTCGCATGTCTGGCAGGCATATTAGCTTGAAGAGGCTTTAACGAGAACCCTAAAAACAAAACCCATGCATTTTGGATTTCTTTAATGAACGTATTGCATTTCACTCCAATGATCAAGAATTCATTACTTTTTGCTCATTCTATACATTGTCTGCATGTGCTTGAGCAAATGATACTTTTTTTTCTTTTTAAATGTGGCAACAGATGCTGCTCTTCATCTTCCTAGGTCTGATTTTTTTTTTTTTTTTTTTTTTTTTTTTTTTTTTGTGGGAGGGGATAGGGAAGAGAGATGAGAAAGACACCAGCTGGTGAATGCAGAATTAATTACAGATTGTTTCCCTCAAAAAACACATACATGGATGACCAACCTCTAATGACTTTGGCAGCTGTTCCTGCCCTTTTAATATTACTAGTAACTGGACAGATACTCTATTCTTTTTTTTCTTTTTGGAAGCATATGTTGCAATTTTTGGGAAGTTGGGACAGTAGATGGTTTGTTACAGACACTGTATCTGATGAAAAATTTGGACGACGCTTCCATTTGACTACAAAATCAGTTATAAAACTTACTAAATTATTAACTTTTTGGTAGAACTTGATTTTTTTTTTATTTTAAAATGAATAAGTACGTTTCGCAAAAAGGCTAGCTTAGAATTCAGCATATATGCCTTAAGAAAAGAAAACTTTCAGAGAGGTAAAAAATGATTTTTTATATTGGAAATGATGACTTCAAGGACATTTAAGTGATCCTTAAATTTGTTGTGTTCATGGCAGTAGTTTTGTGGAGGCATCTTTTTACCCCAAATACTGATTTGTTAATGGTTTAAGTGCATTGAAATAGTGCCTTTCAAGAAAGGCTTGGACAAAACAAACAGGATTATTACTGAACTAATACTGTTATAATTTTTAAAACTGAAATCATTTTAATTTAAATTATAGTTAAAAAGAAGAATTTTAATAATCTCAAAAATGCTTTTTAAATATTTTCTCTAATTTCTCACTTTTCATTTATTCCTCAGCCCACCAAATTTGAACTTTTGTCAAAGTATGTTAAGGAATACATTGTATCTTCCTGTGAATATTCTGTTATTTCTGCCTTTTTCTGTTACTCACCAAGTCTGCTGATTCTACTGCTAATATTTCTCTCTAGTCTATTACTTCCTTTTTATACAGGAGCAGAGTAGTGTCAGGGTTAAAAGCACAGACTTTTAGAAAAACTGCCTAGGTTTGAATCTTAGTCGTACAATAGGCTGATCTTGTGGAAAGGCAATAGAATCTGTTATCTTGTTCTTTCACTAACAAATAAGGTTAAGTCATTAAATTTGGATGAAGTTACAAAATACTGTGTGATCACAGATGGTGAGTTAATTATCATGAGGCTAGTGTATAAAATCAACTTTCTATGAGAAAAATGGTTCATAACTCTAAGTGAACTAGCACAGCTTTCTAAGACAAATTTCTAACAAATGTAGCTTTTTACAATAAACAATCATAAACACAGTCCTGGGAACTTACACATTATTAAAACAGATTTTTCAATATTTATAGGAAATGTTTTTTTTTCTCTCTTAGCAAAGACAGTTTATTTAGAAACTGAAGTTCATGATGACAAGCTTCAGATTAAGTGTCAAGTTTGGTCATAACGACTAAGTAAATATTGCCAAAATTGTTCTTGTTTTTTAAATAAGTGTAATGGATAAGTGCATACTTAGATTTAACAAATTCCCCATATCAACAGTTTCTAAATTATTTGCATGACTCCTTATTAAACTATTCATTAAGGCTTCTAGCCTCTGGCTTCAGTTACAGTTTTGGGTAATGGCTGAGTCAAAGAATGTAAGGCTTGTAATTTTCTATTTTTGTGCATACTCATTAAAGAAATCATTTTGCAAAGATTCCTGTAGCTGCTCGAAATCGTTTGGCAATCTGAATTATATGAGTGATCGTTTTGTATACAGCTGCCTTTCTAAAATATCTGTGGTAATGGTATATGCCAATAAAAGGATTATTTGAAAGTGATAAGTTAGTTTCATAACTTATTTCATTGTAAGGATTATTAATATAGCAATTTCAGATCAGTAATAATCCTGTTTGTTTTCATTTTTGAAAATGCTCTTTTTTTTTTCCCAGTGGGCCTTTCTAATATTTCTAAGTTAGCAGCATGCCAATGAAAGGATTCCTGAAAAGTGAGGGTGTTAGTTTTCTGTTTAACAGGGACTTTCCAAATGTGCCCCTTGTTTGATGATCTGGTATCTGTGCATCTCTGCTGTAAACATGTCACTTCAGTGACAGTTCCCTCTCTGAAACCTGATTCCATTCAGTTTGACACTGGAAAATTGGTAACTGCAGGATCCCCAGGCATCTACTGAAACATAAGGAAGGAAGATTATGGAAAATAAGTTAGAGGCAGAAAATGGTGATAGGTGTGGAAAGAGGTGAAGCTCTAAGTAATTAAGTGGGATGAATGCTTCATGAAAACAGATTAGCACTTGTATTTACCATATCTGACAGCCTTTTTATAAGGCATTTTAAACCAAAGCATTGTCAATGAGGTGAAGGACAAAATCTCATAAAGGGGCAGACCCCATCAACAGTTTACCTTTGGCCAGATGGCATAACTTAGGGCTATTTATCTGGCTGTGAGGTTAGAATTTGGGATGACAAACGTTAGGTCTGATGCCAAGAATAGGACAGGAAACTAGCATAGTGAGGAGACTTGGAATTATCTGTTCTAAATAAGTATAACACAATTTAAAGTGCAAGTTCTTATATTAACTAGAAAATATTAGTTCCCTAAATTGTACTTGAGAAATGAGAGTCACTTCATTTTATTTTGCCCCTCCCCTCCTCCGCTCCCCTCCCCTTCCCTCTGCTCCCCTCTCCTTCCCTCCCCTTCCCTCCCCTCCCTTCCCCCCTCCCCTCTCTTTTCTCTTCCTTCTTCCCTCTTTTCTTCTCTCTCTCTTTTTTTCCTAACAAAGTTTTCGGCTTTTGAAGAGGTGGGAGGAAGAGAAACTGATAATAACTTAGACAAATGAAGGAAGGAGCAAGTAAAGACAGAAGAAAACAAGATAAAGGTTTAGACCAGTGTAGGGTTTAACCATCCCCGGGTTGGAAGTGATGACTAGGTAGCAACATTTCAGGTCCCAGAAAACTGCATATTCCTTTTAAAATTCCTTTTCATCTCTCTCTCTCTTTACATTCTAACTCTTTCAAAACATAACCTAAAAATTATTTCCTCCAGAAAGAGTTTCTTATTAATTCACCCCAACACGGGATAATCTCCCACCTTCCAAACCCCGGTACCAACCACCAGCTGTCCCTATGGTTTAACTGTACATTGCCTTTTGTTTGTTATTGTTAGCATAAACATTTTTAATGTGTTTTGTTCTGATGTTCGATTCTCATCTCTCTACCAGAGCACTAGGATCACTAGGGCATTCAGAGCCAGCAGAGCTACATGTGCTTTTCTCACTCCAGAATCTACCATGACCCTTGAAGAGAACATGCTCTTCATTGGACACTTCACTTCTTCATTTGCTGAACTGTCAATCTGGATATCATATATTCGTATTTTAAAGCTATTCTCTTATCTTACTAAAGTGGTCTCTTTAGAAACTACATAGGTTTTCCAGTGTTTTAGCTTTGTGTTTTCTCTGTTAAAACCCCATGAGGATGCACTTCACTAGAGCTAGCAAGGTTCCCCGTGCACATGAACTAAAAATGTTGGTTGGGTAACATAAAATGAAAAATATCAGAGGCAGACTGGGGACCTGAGTCTGGGTTATCTTCAGGATCAATTCCCCTTGAGCCTGACAGTTATTTGTAAAGTTCATAACTGGATGGCAGAGTAAGTTACAATGATTTTCCCCCAAATTACGGCCTTATCTTGAAGAGTGTTTTTTAAATTAATGCTGATTTGATTAACCACAAGGGCTGTCATTTACAAATCCTTGGGAACACTGAACACCTCCTATGATCATCCTTGGTGCAATAGAACCAATTCTATTTTGACTTCTGCTAAGTTGAGCATTCTGCTAACCCACTTGGATGCCTCTGCATTGTCTTAGATCCACTCTGTTAGAGCACAGGGGCAGAGTGGGGAATTTTATTGAAGAGTGTTCATTTGACTTCCCTCTTGTTAGGATTTTCTAAACCCAAATAGTTCCCATCAGTTTCCTGCCATCCTCACAGAAAGCCTCCCACCTCGCCAGGTGGGTCCGTGTGCATTCCCAATTCCTTCTGCTCCCAAGTGAGCTCAGTGCTGATGATTCTCTGCGTTTCCTGCTGCTCAGACTTTCCAGACACTGCTGCAGATCCTTCCGTTTCTGCTACTTCCAAGTCACTTCTAAGCTCTATGTGGGAAATCACCTAGAGAGAGAAAAACTGGAAGGGTGAGAGTCCACTGCATCAACAACTGCATCAGAGTCGGTTGAAGGACAAATGGCTGGGAATCAAAAGCCAAAGAGAAGATATAACATTAAAGATGCTGAAGAAGTGAGAGACTAAAAGGATAAACAGGACTAAAAGATGCAAAGAAGAATGGGACGTGATTATTTAAATGTTCATATTTAATGAATTTAAATGGCCTTGAATAAAAAAATGCGGATGTTCTTTTTCAGTGATTTTATCTGAGTATATTCAATTGAACATGCATAGCACCCTGCAAATGGTTTTCTGATTTTTAATACTGGAACTTTTCTCCTTATTGGAGATTTTACGTTGCCTTCCTCTACCCCCTGATTTTTGCATAGTTGTGAAAGCAGATTTTTTTATGTTTGCTCAGATAGGCTGGGTATTACTGGAAGTGTTACAACTCAAGCTAATTACTATAATTACTATACAAGAATTGAAATAGTGCTTGTTCTGATTCTAAGAGGTTATTGTCTTGCCTTCAAGTTCTGGCTTTACATTTTGTTTATCCTTTAATTGTACTTGTGTCTAAAAATTGTTTTTTATTGCATCAGCTACCGTAATGGGAAATTCAGAAGAAAGCCTTCAAACAAGCATATTATTTTAGTCATCTTTTAGGGTCATTCTTAGGAAGCATTTCTGTCCCTTGGACTACCATTTCTACATGTTGTTATTGAAAGTGGAAAGTTTCATCTTGACTATCATAAAGCTTCTAGAGAAAGTTATCTTTAGTTTTGGCATACTATTCGTTAGCCTAAGAAGAAACCCATTGCTCAGAGAATCCCAAACTTACTTGATTATTCTTAGGTTTGATGTCTGGTGATGATTTTTCATAGCAACAAGACAACAGCAAGAAAAATAGATCATGTGGCTGTCAAAGTAGCTGACTCCTGGTAAATTTCTTTAATGCACTCATATAAGATACTTAACCTTTAACAAAAACATTGCAGTCCTTTTTCCAATTCCACCCAGGAAGGGTTAAAGTGGGAAACACAAGTCTTTACTCACTCTGCTTCTACATAAAATAACTCAAAGAGGAATCTCTGCTCTTCATTGTCTCACTTTGTTGACTCTGTAGCCAACTAATCTCTATAGGTGAAAAGTAACACCTGACAGTTCCTTATTACTACTGTTACTACTGCTTCTGCTGCTGCTCCTCCTCCTCCTCCTTCTTCTTTCTTCTTTCTTCTTCCTCTTACTCCTTCACTACTACTACTTTTCTTCTTCTTCCTCCTCCACCACTACTTCTTCTCTTTCTCTTTCTTTCTTTTTCTCTCCTCTCTTCTTTCTTCTTCCTCCTCCTCTACTACTACTACTACTGCTACCACTTCTTCCTCTTCTCCTTCTTCCTTTCTTCTTATTATTCCCTTCTTCTCTTCATTCTTTCTTCTTTCTTCTTCTTTATCTTTGTCTTCTTTCTTCTTCTCCTTCCCTCCCTCTCTCCCTTCCTTCCTTCCTTCCTCCCTCCCTCCCTCTATCTTTCCTCTTCCTCCTCCTTCTCCTCTCACCCTTCTCCTTCTTCCTCTTTTGCTTCTTCCTCTTCTTTTCCCCCTTCCTCCTATTTCTTCCCTCCTTTTCCTCCTTATTCGCTTCCTTTTCCCTTTATTTTGTTTAGCAAAGGGGAAACTCTTTGAGCGGGGAAATAATCTGCCAAGCATCAACAAATCTCAGTTCTTTTCATTTGTATTACTCAAGTACAGGTTTGGATACAGTGGCAAGAAAACCCCACAACATCTAAAATACCAATTGTCTAAGTAATATAGATGCTTAATTTTCTTCCTATTTCTTGATTGACATGCACAGCCTGGGGCGGGCATGGTGCTCCCATAGTTATTCTGGACCAGAATCCTTCTATCTGGTGGATTCCCATAGTTCTGTATGTTAGCAGCTCCAATGAACCTTCTCACATTTTAACTTTCAAGGTAAATTGAAAAATAACAGAATATGCCATTTCCCTTTCAGAAAATCTGTTGAAAATTGCATTTATCATTTTCCCTTAAGCCCTGTGAAATGGAATTTAGTATCTGGCTTTACTTAGCTACAAAACATAATGGAATATATAGTCTTTTTTCTTAGATGTCCTCATGTCAAACCAGAATTCAAGAGTGCTATTACTTCACTATAGTTTTAATAGGCTAGAACATGTCTTGTACTTTCTCTACAGACCCAATTGCTTCCAAAATGCTAAGTACTTTTCAATATTTTACTTAATGTTGATCATTTTATTTGCCCTAATACCATTTTATCTGAAAATTTGGAGTAGAAATCTTTTTAGAGATGTTTAGGTGACAAAAGAAAACTTCACTTTTGTGGAACTCCACATGTTCAGCCTTTCTGTGTTATATGTCTGTGTGCGTATGCACACACATGTGTGTGCGCGTGTGACTGTGCTTTTGTTGGATACGGGAACATTGCTAGATGTGGCAATTTCTAAAAACCAATGCCATTAGAATATATAGTGTAGGTCAAGTGAGAGTATTTATTGTCACTTGAAGAAAAGAGAAACCATTTCCGTTTTGATGTAATCTCTTTGAGACCGATAGTCAAAGACCTACAAGTTTACAACTGACTCTTTCTCAGAGATTTAGTTTTACAGTGACCATGCTGGACTTTCACAGCAGAATAAGTTTATCAAATTATTAAAGCTAGGGAGGATACAAGTTGAAAATAATGTTGCAAGAGAGAGCAAACAGCTGAAGACATGAAATACATGGAATCCTTGTTTCTTGAAGCTCTATTTCATATATTCAGGAGTCAGGGTGGGAATCGGGGTTAAACCTTAACCATAACTGTAACAAACTCTGTAACCTTGGGCAAGTTACATAACCTGTCTACATCTTAGTTTTTTAAATCTACATATAGGGAAAATGAATGTATTATTCATTCATCACTTAATAATGAAAATCTGAGAAGTGAATCAGTCAATTTAACTACTTGGCAATAACTTTGGAAGTGTTAATGAAGGAAAATCTAAAACTTTTAAGATAAATAAGAATTGAGGGCGTTTCTTATTCTCACCCTTTCTATGTGAGAAATAATGTATGTCTATACAATAAGACATTCAATACTTGATTGTCTTAATGTATCATTATAAAAATGGAGGGAGTAAGACATATTTAAAATCTAAAACTCTCATTTTACTAAGGAGACTGATCAGGATACTAAATAAATCCAAACTGAAGTCCATCATCACAAATAGTGTTGTTGAGATTCCTGGAACTAAAGTCTGGGGTTTCTGACATCAAGTCCTATGCTCTTTCTCTTTTTATTTGTATAATGCAGGAGGGTGCATGTGCAGGCTTCTTACATGGATATATTGCATAATGGTGAGGTTTGGGCTTCCAATGTACCTATCAACTGAATAATGAACAGTTACCTAATAGGTAATTTTTCTACCCTCACCCACCTCTGCATTTTGGAGTTCCCAGTATCTATTATTTCCATCTTTATGTCTACATGTACCCATCGTTTAGTTCCCACTTATTAGTGAAGACATGGTATTTGATTTTTTGTTTCTGAGTTATTTCACTTAGGTTAACAGCCTCTGAACTTCATCTGTGTTGCTGCAAATGACATGCTTTTATTTCCTTTTGATGGCTGCATAGCATTCCATAGCATACATTTTTCCGCAGTTTCTTTATTCAATCATTAGTTGACAGACACTTAGATTGATTCCATGACCTTGCTATTGCGGATAGCGCTGTGATAAACATATGACTTCAGGTGTCTTTTTGATATAACAATTATTTTCCTTTGGGTAGACATCCAACAGAGGGATTACTGGGTTGAGAAATACTTTTATTTTTAGTTTCTTAAAAAAGATCCCTGCTATTTCTCATAGAGGTTGTACTAATTTATATTCCCACTAAGAGTAGGTAAGCATTCCCTTTTCTCTGCATCCTCACCAACTGTTTTTTTGATTTCTAATAACAGCGATTCTGACTGGTGTGAGATAGTAAATCTACAATGATTTGTATTTGTATTTCTTTTATTTTAATTTGTATTTCTTTGATGATTACTGATGTTGATAATTTTTTCATATTTATTTTCTGCTTGTATGTCTTCTTTTGAGAAATATCTGTTTATGTCTTTTGTCCATGTTTTAATAGGATTATTTATTTATTTATTTATCTATCTTGTTGAGTTGTTTAAATTCCTAGTAGATTCTGAGTTTTATTCCTTTGTCAGATGCATAGGTTACAAGTATTTTCTCCCATTCTATAGTCTGTCAGTTCTTTGCGTTGCTTGTTTCTTCTGCTGTGCAGGAGCACTTTAGTTTAAGCCCATTTGTGTATTTTGGTTTTTGCTGTGTTTGCTTTTGAGATCTTAATAGTAAATTCTTTGCTGAGGCCAATGTCCAGAAGAGTTTTTTCTAGGTTTTCTTCTAGAATGAGCACTTTCTTTTTCTAATAGCACAAAATCTATTTATGTATGGGAGATAATTTAATCCATGAATATAGATAGACTAATCAAGAGAATGTCACAGAAAGAGAGGTCCAAGGTAGGACCAGGGCAAAAAAGAATATTTAAAGCATGCAGAGAGTAGAAAAACTATGCAGATAGAAGAAGTAATCAGAGACTAGAAGATCACCAATAAAATATAATATTGTCAGAAGAAAAACCGATGTTAAACTTGGGAAGCATCCTACATGATCAGTGAGCAAGATTTTTAACTTTTGAAATTAATTGATTATTAGTGACTTCATCAGGAGAAATTCCACTGGTGGTTGGGTGGTTATGGGATAGAGGGATCAAATCCAGAACATAGTGGGTGTGAGTGTGAATGTTGGGGTGATAAAATGAAAACAGCAAATACTGATTATTCCTCACCAAAGCTTAGCTCTGAATGGAATGAAAGTCAGGAGGTAGAGGAGCCTGTGGGTGATTTTTCCAGGGAGGCTTATCATTCTGGAGAGGTAGCTGCTAAGATTAATCCTTACTGGTATAGCATCCTTCCCTCCAACTTCACTCTGAAATATTAAACAACAGGTGTTCTTTTTATTTATTTCTGGGTCCCTAGTGTTTAGCACTGTGGCTATACAACTCAAAATCCATATGTGGAATGAATTTAAAAATTTTCATATGGCACTCTAACATAAAGTTCGTTTTTGTACCATGCCAAACACCAGTCACAAACTTGGATCTGGCCCCTGGTGTCTGTAGGAATATTCAACCTAGATTTGAAAAGGAATAACATAAGTTTCAAATTTTCCCTTTTTGAGTTCTCCCAACTGAATAGTGTGTACCACTCAGTCTTGTATGTTGCATTTTTCTCCACCCTGTTCACCTCTGCTGTCACCTGGTGCTTTTCCCTGTGAGATGCATCACCTGCAGCTTTCTTGCTACAGTACCAGATTTTAAAAATAGACTGTGCATGAGTTGTTATTTATCAGAGAAATTGCTTTCCAGTGTTTCGTGTCCTGTACCTGAGATAAGAGAAATGGTTTTTATCAGCGTTTGCCAAAAATTCTATCTAAGAAAATGTCCTATTTAACATTAATAACTTATGGCTCAGACATCTGCTTTGCAGAAGAGTAAGCTGTTTTTCAAACCCAAGAAATCCTCACCGCTGTACATTACAAAGCAGTACAGGGAGCACGTTTAACTGTTATTGGTCAAATATCAATCTGCATGGACACCCCCTCCATTCAGTTTTCAGTTCTTAGAGAGCTGGCATTTCATTCTTTGAGCAAATGAATGGTAAAAGATCTAAAACATCTGTTAAATTTTCAGTTAGTCTAGGAAACCAGGAAACGAAGCCGTGAATTAATGATGAACCTCCCTGTGGGACAAATAACATATGATCTGCCAAATAGTAAATGAAAGGCTATGGCTAAGAAGTAACATTACAAGAGTTGTGTGCAGATATTTCTTACATTGAAAAATGGGTTGATTAATGGCATACTTACGGAGAAAGCTCTAATCTGGGATTCTGTTACCGTATTTAATTAACTAGTCAACCATTGAAGATCCGTGAAGCCCAGGTCTAGAAGTGAGAGATAATCAGTTTTTGGTTTTGCTCTGTCCACAGCTGAGGAGAAGATGGTTGCAAGCTGAGGAAGCTCAGCCAAAAGAGTAGATCAATATTTCATTTTGTCTTTTGTTACTGATCTTCGAAAGGGAGGAAATACACTTATCTTTTCCTTACTTTTTCCTTGGCTCTACGCTTGCACTATTTTCAAGGAGTTCAGAAGTGTGAATTGGAAAAAGAGTATTAAATTATTAGTGTCACTGCGAAATGATGATTACATGCCAAGGTTATGCAATCATTGTCGCTAAAATTAAAATTAATAGTGTAATAGGAGAAGTATCATATCGGCAAATCTTAAGAGAATGATTCAAGATTTTTAGGGATGATCAGCTTGATTTCTGTAATTGTATGGCTACCTTCTTCCTTTTCTTATGCAACTATTTTTTGACAGTCCGAACAAATTATACTGTAATTAAGGACACTGGTGAGAAAATATTTGGTATTATAGTCATATATGCATAAATTTTTCAAATAATTTTCAATAAGGGAAGTTTTTTAATGATTTTATGGTTATAATAATAAATTACTTTTAATAGATCATTTTGACTATGTAACATTTTAAAAATGAGATACTGGCTGGGTGCAGTGGCTCACACCTGTAATCCCAGCACTTTGGGAGGCCAAGGCGGGCGGAGCGCCTGAGGTTCAGAAGTTTGATACCAGCCTGGCCAACATGGTGAAACCCTGTCTCTATTAAAAATACAAAATTAGCAGAGTGTGGTGATGCATTCCTGTAATCCCAGCTATTTGGGAGGCTGAGGCAGGAGAATAGGTTCAACCAGGGAGGTGGAGGTTGTGGTGAGCTGAGATTGCACCATTGCACTCCAGCCTGGGCAACAAGAGCAAAACTCCATCTCGAAAAAATAAAAGCACTGTAATTTCTTTGTTTTTATGTACATCCAATACTATAGGATGTTAGATATTTAGTGCTTTTAAGCCCTCATGTATTAATATGTTTAAATTAATATGCCAAGTTGTGGCCTTATTTATTCTAGGTAAAATGTAGCCATCAGTTCTCACTCTCAGTTGATCTTTCTTTAATCGGGAACAATCACCAGATACTGCCCAATCACATAAAACCTTAGATGCGAGATGAAAAGTGAAATAATTTATTGAGCCATATTTTACTTCTTTATTCACTAATTTAACTTTTTAAATTTTTAATTTTTGTGGGTACATCTTAGGTGTATATATTTATGCGGTATATGAGATATTTTGGTCAGGCATACAATGCATTAATAATTATATCATGGAAAGTGGGGTATTCATCCCTTGAAGCATTAATCCTTTGTGTTACAAACAATCCAATTATACTCTTTTAGTTATTAAAGAGTATTATGCTTATATAGTTATAAAAGGTTATATAATCATGCCAATATAACTTTCTATACCTATATAAAGAGTTTAAAATGTACAATTAAATTATTATTGATTATAGACCCCCATTGTGCTATCAGTTACTAGGACTAATTTATTCTTTACAATTTTTTGGTACTCATTAACCATTCCTAACCCCCATCTACCTCGTCAGCATTCTTCCCAGACTCTGGGAGCCATCTTTCTGTTGTCTGTTTCCGTGAGTTCAGTTACTATGGTTTTTAGATTTCACGATTAAGCGAGAACATGTCATGCAATGTTTGTCTTTCTGTGCCTGGCTTATTCCACTTAACATAACGACCTCCAGTTCCATCCATGCTGTTTCAAGTGATAGAATCGCTTTTGTTTTTAATGGCTGATAGAACTCCATTGTGTGTAAGTACCACATTTTCTTTTCTTTCTTAAAATGTTACTTTTTTATTTTAGGCTCAGGGGTATGTGTACAGGTTTCTTATACAGGTAAATTATGTGTTGTGAGGGTTTGGTGCCCAGATTATTTCCTCATCCAGGTAATGCTCATACTACATGATACATGGGTTTTCAATCCTGACCCTCCTCCCTTCTCCACCCTCAGGTAGGAACCTGTGTCTGTTCCCTTCTTTGTCTCCATATGTACTGGATGTTTAGTTTCCACTTGTAAGTGAAAACGTACAGTATTTTGTTTTCTGTTCCTGTATTAGTTGGCCTAGGATAATGGCCTTCAGCTCCATTCATGTTGCTGTACAGGACATAATCTTCTTTTCTTATGGTTGCATAGTATTCCATGGTGTATAAAAACTACATTTTCTTTAACCAATCTACCACTGAAGGGCATTCCATGTCTTTGCTATTGTGAACAGTGCTGTGATAAACACATGAGTACATGTGCTTTTATGGTAGGATGATTTGTATTTCCTTGGGTATATACCCAGTAATTGGATTGCTGACTTAAATGGTACTTCTATTTTAAGTTCTTTCAGAAATTGCCAAACTGCTTTCCACAATGGCTGGACTCATTTTCATTCCCATCAGCAGTGTATATGCATTTTTTTCACAATCTCAGCAGCATCTGTTGTTCTTTTACTTTTTAGTAATAACCATTCTGGCTGGTGTCATATGGCATATATTGTAGGTTTGATGTTAAATAAAAGGAGCAGGGAAGGGGGATGGAGTTTGACTTACACCTTGAGGGATTATGTGGTAGCAGTGAAGACCTTGGCATGTGAGAGTCAGAACCAGGCTTGGTTTCAGCTTTTGACATTTTCTGTGTGTGTGGACAACCTCTCCTAGCTTTGGTGAAATGGAGATAACTAACTCATAGCTTCTATGAGGACCACATTTGAAAATTGTGGTAAGGGTCTGCCACGTCACAATCTCTCAATCTACACTAGTGACTTGGTGGTAAGTTTGCCATCATGTTGAGTCAGTGACCTTTGGCCACGTGGTCCAGCTTCCTTTCTAGCTGGCCTCTGTGTACTGTTCTGCATGAGTGCCAACCCTTATGGATATAAGCCCTCCAGTTCTCAGTGTGTTTTGACTGTATATGATGCAGGAGAGACAGACAAAGGTAAGGTCAGGGGCTACCTAGCACAGATGAGAAGTAGCATTGGATGACTGGGGTTTCCAGAGGCATCAACAGCTGCTTCTGCCAGAGGCTTTTAGGGTTGCATTCTGAGCACCTCATTCCCAGAAGGCTGTTAGCAGTTTACAATTCTGTTTTCTTGTTATAAGTGAACTGAAACTAGGGAGCTTTTCTGAAAATAGGCTCTTTCAGAGAAGTTGGTTTTCAGGGTGTTGAAACAACATCAAGAGGACCATGAAGGTGCATCTGAGAAGTTTAAAGTGTGTAATGTCTCTGGAGAAGATATTTATCTCTAGAGAATCTCTTTCTCTCTCCCCATGACACACACCCCTCCACAAAAAAATCTAGCTCACTACGAAGCTTGGCTGGCACTTTATATTAAATTTCCGCAATTGCTTTCTGAAGGTTTACTGTCCTCACTCACTTACTGAATATTGTCCTCACTCACTTACTGAATGCAGAGAAAATAGCATTTGACGGATACCTGAGGCCAGAGTGCATCATTACACAAAACGCCATTGTCCTCACTCCTCTCATCACAGCATGAATGCAACACAGAACCCCCCAGTGGAGCGTGGAAACCTTGTTTCCTCTTCTCACCTCACTCTTGCTCATCAGTATAGTCAAAATAATAACATTTTTTATTTGCACTGCACATTTCAGAACAGATCTTCAAATCATTGCAGAGAAAATCGTATGAGCTTGGTAAGTGGTGAGTGGTAACCATTATCCTCCCTCCAGGAGAAAGGCATAGAACAGAATAAAAGCTGTCTTAGTACCACTTAGTAAGCCTGTATCAGTGCTCAGAATAAAGCACAGAACTGTTGAATACTGAGCCCACCATCAATTCACTTGTACCCACAAGCAGTGTGCACAAGTAACATTTCACATTGGCTTTCATGGGGTTGGGCATGGGGCCCCTGATTGTAACATGGTGTCTGCAGTGTGAAAACTCAAATCATGGCTAATTTCAAGCTACCAACATGATGTCACTGAACAGAGTTAGGAGAGATGTGTACCATTGGGTTTTGACAGTCAGTGCACACTGCTCTGTGTATGTAGTGAGTAATTTATTGGATCATTATTAGGCTGTTACCAACTGCAACATAATGTACTACAGCAGTTATAAAGAAATAGGTTATAGGTCATTTATCTAAGAGCTTAAAAATAAAATTGGTGGATGGGATGCTGTTAGGCATTGGTTGTATAACAATTGCCATAGAAATGCCAGGTGGGTAAGATCACTTAAGACTGGATTAGTAGGGCTTTGACTAACAATATGTAAATAAAGGAAATCTTAAGTGTGCATACTGATGAATGAGGGCAGCCCCTATTCTCTTATTCTAATGTGGATCATTCTTCTGAATTTGTCATCCCTTCCCTCTAGTTTAGATTCAATGTTATTTATACTTTCCCAAAGACAGTGTGGTCTGATGAAAAAAGCAGTGATTCGTTGAAAAAGTTCTAGGTTTAAAAGCCAATTCATTACCTTCTAATACAATCTGTTGGGAAAGTCTCCTAAATGCCCTAAGATATCTGAGTCCATGTTTTCTTCTTATATGAAATATATGCAGTAATCCTTTGAAATCTTTTGATCTATTTAGCTAATTTGTTTTGACGATAAATGATGTATTCATAAGGTCAAAATCAGTTTACCACCAAGTGTACCACGGTGTGTTACTGCTGCTGCACATAATGGTGATGATAATGATGATATTGATGGTGGTGGGAATGGGGGTAAGGATAAGGATGCTGTTGGTAGTGAGAATGATAAAAATTGTAATGATGGTTGTGGTGGTGTTGATGATGAGGATGATGATGGTGAGGATGTTGATAGTGGTAGTGGTGGTGAGGAGGAGGAGGAGGATGGTGGTGTTGATGAAGATGATGATGGTGATAATGCTGGTGGTAATAAGGGTGAGAATGATGATGGTGGTGGTAATGTTGAGAATGGTGGTGGTGGTAGTGGTGAGGAGGAGGAGGAGGAGGAGGAGGAGGAGGAGGATGTGGTCTGTTGCAATACTTTTATAAGGTTAAAAAAGGCAAGGAAATTGTCAGAAAAAGTATTTAGCTCTATACAGAAAAATAAAGTTGTGCAAAATGAGTTACCTAATATTTACATATATCTTGCTTGGACCATTCATAATATGGTTTATTCTTAGTACAAGAATTTTAAATAAACAGAACTTGAGTGAGAGGCTCAGATAAGGGAGGACAATGTTTAACATTTGTATTTAACATATGTCTATAGAGGGCTGCAAATGCCTCTCTTACAAAATAAGAACTTTGTTTCTACTTTATACTATTATTATGCTTTATTTTTATTTCCTATCACAATCTCATTTAAGTGCAAGTAATTATAATTTCAAGAGTCTATTTTTTTTTTATCAGAAATAAACTTTAAAAAGGCTAAGCCGTACATTGTTGTTTGCAGAGGTCCTGTTGGAGATGTGTGATTGTGGTGCTAGTGTATGTGTCTGTGCACTCACACTGGCACCGTATCAACAATGATTCATTTCATTTAGGAGAAAATGGCACAGAGGGCAATCAGAACAACCCCGCATCCAGCAGCCCCTCCCCATGTCACACATATCTAGAGTAAAACTCAAGGGTTTAAATGGTTGTTTTTGTGGGCGAGGAGTGGCCCAGAGTATTCTTCTTCTTGCGAAGCTTAAATGATAATGTATGGTGACTACTTACTGTTTTCAATTTATTTTCTGTCAACTGGTTCTTGTTTGACCAGATTTTACATTCTCCTTGCACAGCTTTCCAGTCTCACTGGTAACATTTGAACTCCTTTTGAGGGAGGAATATTTCCAAACATGTGTGGTTGTAGATTCTGATTTCCAAACGTGTGGTTGTAGATTCTGGTATGTGTTTCTGGGGTCACATATCAACCAGTAGTTCTGTAGCTGTGACAGGAAAATAAATAATACATATTCTATATATGAATTTTAGCTCATCTACTTACCTGGAAAACACTTACTCTGGAATGAAACACTGCTTTTGACCTAGAAGACCTCAACTTGAAAGATTTCTTTATATATTTAGTTATAAGATAACTCATGGTGAATTCTATCTTACATTTTATAATTTTTAATATGATAGCATTATAGTTTATCATAGTATATAATTTATAACACATAAATAAGCTCTCATTTTATGGCATTTAAAGCCTGTAAGTGTTATTTAGTGCAATAGAGGATTTACGTGACTAAAATTTTCATAACATCATATGCATTCCCAATTACTCAAGTTAAATTTTATGTCTCTTAAGAGCATGTTACAGTTTAAAAATTTTCACATATAGGTGTTGGAAATGTATATATTTGTATCTGTGTGTATATGTGTATACATATACCCAGTCACACCTTCACACCTTTCTTCTGTAACACTGAAGTAGAGTACATTTATTTATTATCTGTCTCTCCATTAAAAAAATTATATTCCGAGAACATAATGCATTTATTTTATTCATTGATGGATCTCAAGTGCCAGGAATAGTGTGTGATACGTAATAAATGATGTAAATGTACTTGGTCAACAGATAAAAGTAGATATAGATAAAATTCCCTCTCCATTACCATCTGCTTCCAAATACAGGTCTACTCTTAGACAAAGTCTTAGATATTTTCATGGCTGGTCTATAATTATATTTAAGGAGTGTTTTTATAATTACCAATGAAAAAATAATTTCCAGAGCAGATATAGCAAACTGACAACTCATGGAAAATTTTGCAGAGACTTTTGGTTTTCCCTAATAAAATATGTAATAAATGTACAGTTAGGTGGCACCTACATAAAACATGTGACTTTGCTTGACTTCCTGGGATAAGCTGATGCAGTTGGTAATCCCCCATCTCCATTGCCCCTCATTCCTAAGTGCAGGTGGTGGAAGCAGAGTCACGGCTGCCTCTTTCACATGGTTCAGATATTCTCTGTTTGCCATGGGGCTCTACTGTTTTTGACACTTCACTTGGATTCATTTAGGGAGGATCATTCATCCCTCCTGATCTTTGAAGCCAGTTGCATTTTCTGTCTGTGTCCGGTGAGTTTCCTGTTTGCACAAGACATAAAACAAAACAATAACAACAACGACTGGTGTGTCTTGAGCACCTTCCAGAAGTCAGACAACAGAATTAATGTTATTTCATTTAATTCTTACAATAACCCAGTGAGGAAGTCCTTATTGTCTCTTTTCAGAAAAAACATCAACAAAACAAAACCAAGCAAAACTCATCCCTTTCTAGGGCATATTTGCATAACAGTGTCTTTACACACAGTGGTAGCATTGGCTTAATAAGCTAACATGGCATAATTTCGTTACTTACAAAATTAGTGAGATTTATTAGCTTCTGAAATGTAATAAATTACAACCTAATAAGGGTTGTAATTCAACCCTTGAGTATTGTTAATTTTTTTAAAACCATTTCCCTCTTGCACCTTTTTATTCTCAGAATTCAATATCATTTTCTTTACAAGATACATGTGAAATAAAGAGTTGCTGATGCTCTGCGATAAAAGAGTCAGATACGTGAAGTGTTTTAATTCTGAAAAAGCCATTATTATGATAAATATGTGAGTCACGTCATTAGTAATTTGTCAATTACCTGAAACTTTTAAAACAGAAGTTGTCTGATCATAGAGAATATACCACCACAGCAAATGAATTGTTCTTCATATGAATAAAACCATGGAAATGAAGGCCTTATGAGCAGAAGGCTGTGGGTCAGGGAACTTTTATAGTAGTAAATTAAATAACTTTTAAAATCAAATATCAATGTCTTTAATTCTTTACTCCTAGTCTCATCCTCATTCTGCTGAACCTCAGACTGACAGTGCCAGTGCAGCTGGCTAGTCTCTTGCACTCCACCCCTCCAGCTGAAGCTAGGTTCCCCTCTTGCAGACTCCTGCTTAGCCTGGGCAACTCACAGCAAAAATAAGCTCCGATGTGTTCCTTAACTCTCTTTCCACTGCCCTCTCCCTATGTGAAGGCTTTATCACACTGAGACCCAGCAATGGCTCCCAAGTCATTTTTCTCCCTCCAGTTTCAAATTCATCCACTGCTTTGCTGCCGTAATAATCGACTTTAAAGACAAAGCATTCTCCTGCTTTAAAGGCTTCAATGACTCTGTTTCGTAAAAGGTAAATCCCAACGTCTTTACTCAGCAATGAGAAGGGGCAAAGTTTAGTCACTGCCCAGCCTTCTTTCTGCTTCTCTCCTCCCCCCATGTTACGCACCATCAGTGATGGGCTACTTCTAGGTTTGCCACATGTTATTCAGCCCTCATCTCCTCCCTTATCCCAGTGCTTTATGCAATTGTTCATGGTCATCTATTGAAAATCTGCTTGTTTATTTCATCATCCAGAAAGATACGTGTTTGCACCTGCCGCCTTGCCACACTGCTTTCCAGCTTGGCGTATGGCTTCATTTCTGTGATTCTGAAGATAACTAGATAGATAGATAGATAGATAGATAGATAGATAGAGATCTATAGATAGAGGGATGGATAGGTAGATGATGGATAGATATATCTGCAGATGGAGCTATATAGATAGTGATAACTATAGGTAAATGTATAGAAAATCTATAGATAAATGGATAGCTCTAGCTAGATATACATAGATGGATACATCTATAGATACACAGATTTAGAAGAGAGACTCCCACAGCACTTCTTTCTGATTGCACTGAACATACACAAGGGCAGGAATTTGAAGAGAGTCTTACTGATTCGATTCCCATGTGTAGTAGGCAGAATAATGCCTCTTGAAGATGTCCACGTCTTGATCCCCAGAAACTTTGAGAATGTTACCTTACATTACAAAGAGGACTTTGCAAATGCGATTAAGTTAGGAATCTTGAGATGGGGAGATAATTTTGGGTTATCTGGGTGATTCCATGTGATCCTATGAGTAAGAGATTATAAGATACTACACAGCTGGCTTTGAAGATGGAAAAGGGGCTACAAGCTGAGAAACGCAGGCACCTCCAGAAGCTGGAAAGGGTGGGAGAACAGAGTTTCCTCTGGATCCTCTCAAAGGAGCACAGTGCTGCTGACACTGTTTTTGTATTTTTTTCCCCAGTAACATCTATTTTGGACTTCTGACCTCTGCAACTGTAAAATAATACATTTGTGTTAAGGCACTGTTTCTAATAATTTGTTACAGTAACAATGGGAAGCCAATGTAACATAACTAGAGGAAGGAGTTCATAAATATCAATGTGTAAGTAAATGAAAGATAGAATGAAGCATATTACATTTGATGTCAAATGCATGCATGAAAGTCAGGCCTTTGGGAATGGGAAGACAGGTATATTTAGTAGGTTAGCTGAAGTGGGGAGACTGGTTCTGGTAGCGATTTGAGATGGACAACTTTCAGATTATGGTAATAATATAAATAATGAGAAAAAAACCCCAGCTCCTCCTGCACTAGAAGACATTAAAAAGTGTCTTTCACTTAAAATTGAAGCTAATTTCAGTCATAATGCCAAGCAGAAGGAGGAGTCATAATGAATTCAAGTTGTCTGAGCTGATCTTTGGTGCAGACTTTCTGGCCCCTGCGTGGGCAAGATACTTTGGATTTCTGTCTTCCGTGATCTGCCATGCGGCTGGCACTGAATCCATCTCTATTTCATCTCCATAATGTTGATAGGGCCAGCTGGCTGGCACACCTCACAACTGCCTTTGTGGACCTGTGGCCTGGATTGCAGATGGGCAAGAGGGGAAGCATCTGAGCAATGCAAAGTGACAGTGGGCCTCAGAGACAGTTCTGCCACTGGCGACATGATTCTTCACCCATCTGCTCTTTGACACAGCTGCTGGGGGTGCCACTGCCATGGCGTCAGCCATTTGGCAGCCAAGCACGGAGTTTTGGTAATGGAAAGAATGACAACCTTTGCAATTGCCTGGTAGTCCCAGCCATGCTGTACCCCTGAGCTTTTAACCTGAATATCACTGTGGGTAAAACAAAGGACAAGCATGCTCAAGTCATGTGAGAAACTCAGCCTCTAAGTAGCGTTGATGCTTTACTTAGATTTAGCACCTTGGACTTGAATCTGGAGTCTTTTGTTTTTTAAAGAAAGTATGAAAATAGTTTCTCTTTCACCTGCTGGAATACAAACAAAATTAAAAATAGAAAAGCAAGCTGGTGATGTTTGTATTCTGGTTTGTATTCCTTGGTGATTTTTAACTAAGGCAAATAATATGGAATCATTTATATCACTTTGAGATTGATTTAAGTTATAATGTCTGTGGATCTGTAATAAAGTAAATCAGAAAAGAAATGATTTTCATTTGTCTTTATTTTATTTTACTTACCAAATCTATCCCTCTCTTGGAAAAATATAAAAAAGCATGCATTGAATCCCTGCTAATATTTTAAAACTGAATTATTGCATTTGGGAGAAGAGCAACATATTATTTTATTTTTTCTTCTTTGCTAGCAATGGTAATGCTCTTTGAGAGCGTGTCTTAGAAATATCCACAGGCATGATGCATGATTGAAAATGCACCTACTACCTTACACGTTTGGTGACTATTCAAGGTCAGGAAATCGATGTTTTGCAACACTTGGTGTTCTGCCTCGTGCCTTTTAATAGAAATTTCTTCCTTTGTTTTCATGATACTGAAATAACATTGTCGCCTCTGATAGAGCATGTCCTCCTTGCTTTCCTTCACACACACATTTTAATCTATACTTTCCTTAAATAGAGGGATTCTAAAAAACTCTGTCTGTTCTGTCTCCATTTGTTTTCACACAACACCATCTTCCCGAGTAATTCCTTCTGTGTCCTGAGCTACATCTTTCAAGTATCCCTGGCAACTTCCTCGTTCACACCTTCAGCCAGTCTTTCTCCTAAGTTTAAGATGTATCCACACAACTAAAGAGCACCTCTTCTCGTAGCTTGCTCTTCCGTAAATCTAAAACTGAACTGGTCCCCGAAACTGAAGCTGCTTCTCCAGTCTGCACAAAAGTGACTGATCCTGCCTGGCTGTTCCTCTAAGCCTCATTTTTATTTCTCACGATACCTTGACTTGTCCACTTGCCATTTCTTGAAGCCGTTTCCATGTCACCAGTACTACAGTGAAGCCTCTGGTCAGCCCTATTTTATTTCCTACTTGAATTGTGCAGTCCGATCTTAACTGTCCTGCCTATGTATCTCTAGACTGCTTCCTCTCCAATTCATTATCGCAGTAATTCCAGAATTATTCCAAACATGGTCATACTTTTTGCTCCACAAAAATCTTACAAGGATTCTGCATTGCCTAGAAATAAATTTTTCACCCCAAAGATTTGTAGGAAAGGACTTTTATGATTTAATCTGTATCTATTTCTTTCCACTATCTCTTATCACTTCATAACTAACATCTAACGTTCCCAGCATACTACATTTCCTGTAGTTTTCTCATGGTAACTGTTGTCTGGGAAATAATCCTGAGACAAAGGTAGCTTCCAAATACACTACCCGTCAGGCTATTCCAGAGCTTGAAAAACAGAAAATATCATACGCCAAATTAAAACAACTGAGTCACTCTATCCACCAACTTAAACACAGGGGAAGAAGCAATGGGAAAGAAATGGGCAAGTTAACATTCATAGGGCAGACTTCAGGCTGGCAGAGAGACCATATCTCCCTGAGTCCACGGACACTGATGAAGATGATATGGTTATGAGGATCCTGGCTGAGGTTTGAGTGAGGGGTCCATGGATAGAAGGTATCTTGGGCCAACAATCTGTGCTTCCTCTACGGGAGAGCAATGCCATCTGGCTGCAGGTGTCCCTTGTACCTTTGCCTCCTGTACAGCCATGGTTTTCATGTACTTTTCTTGGATCAAGCATATGTGGGACCAGAATGAGAATATGCTGAGTGTCACCAGTGGGTGGCTAAATTTGGGTGACAGAGCTGTCAACCTGGAGTTAGCAAGATCATGGTTTGGTGCTTCTGTCCTTTCTGTCTGTAACAGAGCCATTTTTTGTTGAAACATGTTTTACTTTATTTACTCCATCTCTCCTTGGCATGTCTTACAGCTCACTTACTCTCTTCTTGGTTCTGCCTGCAGTGCAGGAGCTCCCTGTTTATACATCATCCGTACTGACCATTTTGCCTAAATCTTGCAAACTGCCAGCTCACCTACAGTTTATGTTCAACCCTTTTTATGAATGCATCCAACCTGTTTGTGTATCTTGCCTTTAAGCAGAATTAAATATTCTCAAATACATTATCAGATGAGTATCAGCAAATACATATGTGTTACAGTTATGTGCTGTGATATACCACATGACTTCACTCCTTCCTCCTGTTGAATCTGTCTCCATCTGTTCTGTGTAACTGTAACAGAATACCTGAGACTGGGTATTCTGTTTCAGAAATTTACTGGATCGCAGTTCTGGAGGCTAGGAAGCTCAAGGTCAAGGTGATGCATCCGTGGAGGGCCTTCTTGCTGTATCATCACATGGTAGAAGGACAGAGGATGAGAGAAGGAGAAGAGTGGACTGAACTTGCCCCTTTTAGAGCAGCACAAATCCCACTTATGAGGGTGGAGCCCTTATAGTCTATTCATCTCTTAAAGGTCCCACCTCTTAACACTCTTTTTTTTTTTTTGAGACAGAGTCTTGCTCTGTCACCCAGGCTGGAGTGCAGTGGCACAATCTCGACTCACTGCAACCTCAATCTCCACTTCCCAGGTTCAAGCAAATCTCCTGCCTCAGCTTCCTGATTAGCTGGGATTACAGGCATTAACCCGGCAAATTTTTGTATTTTTAGTAGAGACAGGATTTCACCATGTTGGTCAGGCTGGTGTCAAACTCCTGACCTCATGATCCGCCTGCCTCAGCCTCCCAAAGTGCTGGGATTACAGGTGTGAGCCATCATGCCAGCCTTAATACTCTTACAATGACAATTAAGCTTCGACATGAGTTTTGAAGGGGACAAACATTCAACCCATGGCAGCATCTATCTGCGTTCTCTTTGATAGGCTCTTTTATATTCACCCTTCAAGACCCAATTCTTGCATCCCTGGGAAACTTCGTTGACCCCACCAGTCTGGATGAGAAGCCCCAGAGATAATGTTTATTTTGTCTACATCTGTCATGGTATTTAATCATACTTTACTGTAATTTCATGTTTACTGTTTCATTCTCTTACATTACACTGGGAACAGCTTTGAGTAGAAATTTTGGTAGAATCTTTTATATGTTGTTTCTCTTAGTTATCCCAAGCCGAGTTATTCCCACGGTGGCATATGAGGTTATGATGTTGACAACATAGTATTTTTCTAGTTTTGCCTTCACTCCGAATTGCAAATATTCCAGTGTCACTCCAAGACTGTGTCTTCCTCTGATAGCGTTAGAAATCCCAAGTGAGCCGGGCGCGGTGGCTCAAGCCTGTAATCCCAGCACTTTGGGAGGCCGAGGCGGGTGGATCACGAGGTCGAGAGATCGAGACCATCCTGGTCAACATGGTGAAACCCCGTCTCTACTAAAAGTGCAAAAAATTAGCTGGGCGTGGTGGCACGTGCCTGTAATCCCAGCTACTCAGGAGGCTGAGGCAGGAGAATTGCCCGAACCCAGGAGGCGGAGGTTGCGGTGAGCCGAGATCGCGCCATTGCACTCCAGCCTGGGTAACAAGAGCGAAACTCCGTCTCAAAAAAAAAAAAAAAAAAAAAAAAAAAGAAAGAAATCCCAAGTGGTGTTTCTTAGCATAGCCTTCTCGGCTCCCACCTGGGGTCAGCCACTGAACTTCTTTTCTTCCCTTACCTCCTCATGTAATCTGCTGCTGCTGATGCTAGTGCCCCAAGTGAGAAGAGAAAAGTATTGGAAGCATGTGCCCGTTCTGTGGCCCATCTCCCTCTGTGCTGCTTCTGAAGTCAGGATGCGTCCTCACCAGTACACTCTGAGGGTCCAAAGTCATCTGCCATCTCCACATTGCTATACATGGGTTCTCTGCTATTTAGGGCAAATATTCTGTCTTTATTTTGTACTCTGTTTCACGGACCAAGTTAGTTCTGCCTTAACTTGACAACAAATTACAGAAATCGTACACTGTGGAATTGCTTTTCCTCCTGAATTTTTTCTAGTCTGAATTCTGTGTTACTCTGCCTTATGAAAAAAAAATGGCTTCCTTTCCTGGGTCTTTTTCTTGTGCTTTTCTCACCCAAAAAACACCCCCAGAAATCCAAGGTCAGTAGTGGCCCCCCAATCTTTTCTATAAATACCTGTTTCAGAGTGTTTATCCATTCATTTCCCTTGAGTGACTACCTTTATGATGTTGGCTCCAAATTCTAAACCTTTAGCTTTAGAATGGCCATCTCATTCAAGCACTGGCCATGTTCTTATTCTTGTCCACTTATGCACAGAAGTTTTGATGTCTGTCTGGTTTCATGAATTCCTCAAAACCACATTTATAGTATTTTATTTGAAAATGATCTGCCTCCACCTATATTTTGGTAGTGGTCTTTCATAAACTTGGAAGAGATCTGGATAATATGTAACAAATGTAAACTTCTCAGATTATATGGAAAACTGATATATGTATTTATTCTATTTGACCTGCTAGCATTGGAAATCTAGCAGGTATTTAATAAGTAGTCATTAACCAGCTATTCTTAAAAGAGAATCATTAAGTATTTGGGCCTGTGTGTCTCCCTTAAAGCAATTGTTTATCATTTTATCTAATCAGTCAACAAGATTTTATTGGGTGCTCATTGTGAGCTGGGCAAAGCACGGAAAGTAAAGAGTCAGAGGCACCCAGGTAAGATGAACTCAGATGATATCTGCCAGTGTACATGCAAAATGGGATAGATCCCTGAAGACACCAGCTTTCAGATTGTTAAAACGTGTTTAAAATTTATTTTTTAAATTGACAAATAAAACCTGAATGTATTCATTGTGTACAATACAATGTTTCAAAATATGTATACTTTGTGAAATGGCTAAATCGAGCTAACTAGCATAAGCATTGCCTCACATAGTTACTTTTTTGTGTTGAGAACACTTTAAGTCTACTGTCTTAGCAATTTTCAAGAATACAATAATTTGTCATTAACTGCAGTCACTATTTTGTATAACAGATCTCTGGAATATATTCTATCTAACTGGAATTTCATATCTTTGACTGACATTGTCCCAACTCCCTCCTCCTCCTCCTCCCCTTACCACAGCTTCCATGAGTCAACATTCTACTCTCTACTTCAGTCAATTCAACTTTTTTGATTCCACGTATAAGTGAGATCATGTGGTATTTGTATTTTTGTTCCCTGTATGTTTCAACTAACATCATGTGGTCCAATTTCATCCATGTGTTGCAAATGATGGAATTTCCTTCTTTGTGGTTGAATAGTAACCCATTGTGTATATATTCCATATTTTCTTGTATCCATTCATCCATTGATGGACACTTAGGTTGATTCTGTAGCCTGGCTATTGTGAATAATGCTAATGGATACTCAGGTTGATAATATATCTTGGCTATTATAAATAATGATGCAATGATGTGTTAGTGCTTCTCTCTCTTTGACTCACTGACTATTTCTTTTGGATATATATACCCAGTAGTAAGATTGCCAAATAATATGTTGGTTCTATTTTTTTAAAATTATACTTTAAGTTCTGAGGTACATGTGCAGATCTTGCAGGATTGTGGCATAGGTATATACATGCCATGGTGGTTTGCTGTCTCCATCCCCCTGTCATCAGCCATTTCTCCCAGTCTTATCCTTCCCCAACCTCCCCACCCGCTGCTGTCCCTCTCCTACCCCCTTGCCCCCCTCCCGATTACCCCTGTGTGTGATGTTCCCCTCCCTGTGTCCATGTGATCTTACTGTTCGACACCTGCCTATGAGTGAGAACATGTGGTGCTTGATTTTCTGTTCTTGTGCCAGTTTGCTGAGAATGATGGTTTCCAGATTCGCCAAGTCCCTACAAAGGACACATTCTATTTTTAATTTTTTCCGGAACTTTCACACTTATGTCCATAATGGGTGTAATAATTTGCATTCCCACCAAGAGTGTGTAAGACTTCTTTATTCTCCACATGCTCACCAACACTTTTCTGTCACTCTTTTGATAATAGCCATTTTAACAGGTATGAGGTAATAGCTCACTACGGTTTTAATTTGAACCTGATGATTAGTGAATGTGAGCTTTTTTTTGTACACCAATTGGCCATTTGTATTAATTATTTTGAGAAATGTCTATTCAGATCCCTTGCCCATTTTAAACCAGGTTATTTGTTTTCCTGCTGTTGAGTTGTTTGAGTTCCTTATGTATTTCGGATAATAATCTCTTATCAGGTATATGGGTTGCTAACATATTCTTCCATTCCATAAGTTGTCTATTCATTCTATTGATTCTTTCCTTTTCTATAAAGAAGCTTTTTAGTTGGACACAATCCCGTTCATCTAGTTTTACCTTTTTTTGCCTATGCTTTGGGGTTCATATTCAAAAATCATGGCTCTGACAATCGCATGGTGCTTTTTCTCTGTATTTCCTTCTAGTTGCTTTATAGTTTCAGATCTTGAATTTAATTATTTAATCCATTTTGAGTTGATTTGTTTGTATATGGTGTTCAATAACGATATAGTTTCATTCTTCTGCATGTGGATATTCATTTGTCCCAACACCATCTATTGACGGGACTGTTACTTCTCCATTGTGTGTTTTTGGCACCTTTGTTAATAATCAATTGACTGTTACTGTGTGTTTATTTCTGGGTCCTTTATTTTGTTCCATTAGCCTGTGTGTCTGTTTTTCTGCTGGTTCCATGCTATTTTGAATACCATAACTTCCTACTATATTGTGAAATCAAGTAATGTGATGCCTCCAGCTTTGTTTTATTTGACCAGGATTGCTTTGGCAATTTGGGGCCTTTTGCAGTTTCACAAAAATTTGAGGACTGTATTTTCTATTTCTATAAAAAATATTATTGGAATTTTGATAGGAATTGCATTGAATATGTAGATCACTTTGGGTAGTAAAAACAACTTAACAATTTTGATTTTTCCAGTCCATAAACACAGAATTCTTTTTATTTATTTTGTGTCTTTCTCAATGTCTTTTATCAAAATTTTACAGTTTTCAATGCACAGGTCTTTCACCTGTTTAGTTAAGTTTTAGGTTTTTAGATCATAATGCACATTAAGTTATACGTTTAACAGGACAGCAAACATTTTGTTGGTGCCCACATACCACCCAAACATATACACACTTGTAACTGAAAAAACAGTTTGAAATATAACTGAAACAAATGTTTCACTAAACAGTATTTGTATTGTATGAGATAGACTCTGATACTTTTAAGCCTAGAAATGATGCTAGTTGTTTTCCTGTGAACTGGGTCCTTGAACCACAGTTTGAACAGAACTGCTGTGGTTTATTTGAAATTGGAGACAACTGGAATTTATTTCCTTCCTCAATGTAGGAAATGGTGTGTGTATTATAAAACCTTAGAAGAAAATAAACATTTTAGATTATATAATATAATGAGTGAAAAGAGGTAAATATTTAAATCAAAAGAAAGACTTGAAATATCCATTCTAGCACTAACTCTTTTAAAGGCAAAAGGGTTATGCAAATAAAAATGAGCATTACATATGCATTTTCTTCTTTTCTTGTTTTTTTTTTTTTTTTTTTTTTTTTTTTTCTGAGACAGAGTTTCACTCAGTCATCCAGGCTGGAGTGCAGTGGTGTGATCTCAGCTCACTGCAACCTCCATCTCCTGGGTGTAAGCGATTCTCCTGCCTCAGCCTCCTAAGTAGCTGGGATTATAGGTGCATGCTGCCATGCCCGGCTAATTTGTTTTTGGTATTTTCATTAGAGATGGAGTTTCAACATGTTGGTTAGGCTGGTCTCGAACTCCTGACCTCAGGTAATCTGACCGCCTCAGCGTCCCAAATTTCTGGGATTACAGGTGTGAACCATTGCACCTGGCTGTATTTCCTTTTTTATTTTTTTAAAATTATATTCTTCTGTAGCTATAGAGAGCATCTATAATTATATATACATAGATAGGTAATAGACACACACACACACATACACATTATCACATAGTGAGGCTATGTAATAATTGGAATTAATCAAGCAATCATTATCAAGCAGCCCTGAGAATAATTAACATAATCCTTTATTAAAATTTGGTTTTCAATTTTCTTAAAGAAAAAATCAAAATTGTAGGAGCCTTACAGTAAAATAAAAAAAAATAGATATCAGTTTTCTATAAACAGAGCTTGACTTTTTCTCCTAGCAAAGATAAAGAAGCCAGAGCTTCAGACATGTGCAGATTCCCTCCTTTTTATTCAAGGTGTTCACTATGCCAGAGTGGCCTGTTTTACATGGATGTCAAATTGGCTTTGGTGATTCCTGCTGGCTTCCCCACTTCCACCGAATTTTGCCTTAGGAAATGTCTCCTTGTCCTTTTGCCTCTCATGTTTCCAGGAGGGCTCGGCACATCAAGAGGCATCATCTTGGCCGGGCTTCCTTAGGTCTGCTTTGAATCAAAGGGTAAGGCATTGATAATTGACGGTTGTTGAGTGTCCTGAGTGTGGGCACCTCCACTGAGTCTTCTCACAGAGGACTTGCAACTGTGGCAATAAATGTACAGTGCAGAGCTTTATCTGTTGTTTGAAGATAAAATCTGCCTGAGGGAAGTGAGGAGAGGATGAGGCCTTTGCTGCCTCATAGTTGAAGCCTCTTCCGCTCACCCCAGCTCCCACGAATGGCTTATAAATCCAGGTACAGCTTGGAAGTTTTTCCAGCATCAGCTGGCAGAGCTGTCTGCTCTTGTTCCTGCCACCCCCTATAACTTACACGTGAGCATCTGCCACAGAAGGTCCAGGGTTCTGACCTTGAGTACAAGGATCTGCAGGAGAACAGTTCAAACTCCAAGGCAGGTGCAATATCCCATCATTGGGTATCTGTGTGGAAAGGCATGTGTCATTGATCTTTTGTCTTATTTTCATTTCAAAATTCATTTCAAAAACCCACCATTTTTGTCACTTGCTCATGTATTGGTGAGCACAGTTAAGTACTTGTTCAGCCTTTCCACATAGATGAATGAAGCCGTGAACTGTTGAGCTGTTGAATTTTTTTTCATTTTGTATATGCATTTCCGCAACAGTACTGTAATGGGTTGAATTGTGTCTTTGGAAAATGTTGAAGTCCTGCCCCCTGTACCTGTAAATGTGACCTTATTCGGAATTGGACCTTTGCAGACGTAATCAAGCTGAGTTCATTAGAGTGAGCCCTAACCCTAAGACCATTGTTCCTATAAGAAAAGCCACAGAGATGTACACAGAGAGGGAAGAGTATGTGAAGACACGCAGGGAGCACTCTGTGGGGCCACAGAGGCAGAGACTAGAGTAGCACACCTCTATGCCAAGAATTGCCAGGAGCCACCAGAAACAAATGCATGAAGTAGGTTTTCCCCTAGAGCCTGCGGAGAAAGCATGCCCTGCCAACACCTGACTTCGATTTCCAGCCCCCCAGAATTGTGAAAGATTACATTTCTGTGTTTTAAGTGACCCAGTTTGAGGTGCTTTTCTATAGCAGCCTTAGAAACTCATGCAAGTGCACAATCACTGTGCCAGTAAAGATTCTATGAAAAAAACCAGGTGCAATACCACCAAGTTTTCCATACCTAGAAATCAGAAGCTTTAATTTTAGACAGCTTCCCTGTATAAAAGTATAGCACTGTGACCAGATATTCAACCTGGAAATTAGTTACTTAAAAATACTATGGTAAGCTGAAGCCCCTCCAACACCCTTCCTAATGGTACTGCAAGTGAGCTCGTGTTCTTTTTTTTAGGGCTTTTAGAAAATGTTAAGATATGCACCTGCAGTGTTCTCTTCAACATCAAGAATTAACGTTAATTTTCTAACGCTGAATTATCATTGCTTGCAATTAATATGCCAGGCTAAGAGTAAGCTAAGATAAAATAACTCCTATCTCTGAAGGCACAGTGCTGTCTATTCATATGATGCAGTTCACCATACACTGGGACTTGAGTAGCAGAGCTTAGCTGGCGTGTTACCATGTTGCAGAGTTGCCATGGCAATATCAAACCAATGAATGGACCACCTCCCAGAGACAGGGTGGCGAGTAAGTGTGAAATTGATTCAGTTGTACACAGGGATATGCTCAAGCCAAATTTGTCAAGATAAAATTTCTGGTAGGAAACTGCCTTTTAAAATAGACATTATGAATATGATATTAAATATTTGCTTTGGATATTCCAGTAAAACAGTACTTGAAAATTAAATGTATCATGCTAATTTTATGCTTTTTAATGTACTGTCTACTTTGTATTTATTTCAGATAACACTGATTTCGTTTCCACTCATTTAAATTTGGATATCTAAAGAATTTTACAGTTTACATTAATATTTTAAGTTATGTGTCTTTGAAGTTAAACTGGTGTTATTTGCTTATTTTATATTAATATGCTTAGGGAAGTGACTTAGGAAATACAAACAAAAGTTGTTATGTATATACATTTATTTTTAGGTACATTTATAAATTAGATTTTGCATTGAATAGTATAAAAATCAGACAAAAATAATCAAGTTTAATATTTTAGTACTTAAGAAGCCTATATGGTTAGGCTTTAAAAAAGTAATGTATTCACATGATATTTTATTGTTTTCAGAACTTATTTTTAGCACTCCATTGTTAGAGTTTGATATTAGATATTAAGGATGTCTTGAACTTAGTCGCCATGATCTTTTATGGTAAATTTTTATTTTTAGCTTCCTGATAAAGTAGGTATTTGCTTCCTTTCTGTTCTTACTCATAATACATATACAAGGCTTTGTCTGTCCCACAAGGTTGCTGAAAACACTGAAGAATGGGGACGGGTCTGTCTGTGATGTGTCAGTGGCCGAAATGCCTCTCTCAGATATTAAATGCAGTTTATATTAACAAAATACATTTATCTGGTATAATCAGTTTGAAATTAGAACATGACTAATATTGGGAGACCCTTACATACTAAGGGCTGTCTACTTTCCCATTAGTTCGACTTGTAGAGCAGAAGAGCATGACTTGTTTATGTAAGAGAAACCAATATTTACTCTCTTTTATTCTCTTGGCATAGACTTCCAAGGGCAACGTTTGCCAGATCCTGGCAAAACCCTTGCTGACAATGTATTTCTTCTTGGGTAATTAAATGGAACTCTCTAAACTGAAGCAATGCTGCGTGAATATTTTTATGACTGTCTAATAGTTACATGTGAAAACCTTGATTTTTTTCTTATAAAAAGATACAGATGTTTTTCATTGAAATGGAGGTTAGATATTATAAAGTGTGTTCCATTTGCTATCTTAACCTAACACTGTGGTTGTATATTAATATTTATTTTAAGGCATTAGCACATTAAACTGATGCTGTAGATTAAATCAGACTTTATTCAATGACACAGATCGCTATTTGTAGCAAATGCTAGTATGTATTTCTTATTTATAAACCCATTTAAAGATGTGAACATCCATTCTTAATGGAGAAAAATGCAAATACAAAACAATAAATAACATGAGCTTCTCAAGTGAGTAAATCAAATAAATTCTTTTGCTAAAGTCTTTTTAGAAGTAATGGTACATTGTATGAAGTTAGTAAGCCTTTCCAAAATGGAATCTCAGGAGACAAGGAGAACAAACATTCAATCAATACAGTTAATCATTTGTGAGCCTGCACTCTGTAATCAATTAGACCTCCAAATTTTACTTTCCCAAGTAAGCTTTTCACAGAAGGTATCTGTCTTAGCTTGGGCTGCTCAACAATGTATTGTAGATTTTGTTTATGAACTTTATAGTCAGTAAAAATAACAATTTATTTCTCACGGTTCTGGAGAGTGCAGATATATTTTTAATATACTGATTTCCTTTCTTTGGGGTATACACACAGCAGTGGGATTGCTGAATCACATGGTAGCTCTATATTTAGTTTTCTGAGGAAGCTCCAAACTGCTCTCCATAGTGATTTTACTGATTTACGTTCCCGCCAACAGTGGACTAGAGTTCTCTTTTCTCCACACTTTTGCCAGCATTTCTTATTGCCTGTCTTTGGATAAAAGCCGTTTTAACCGGGGTGAGATCATATCTCAACGTAGTTTTCATTTACGTTTCTAATGATCAATAATGTCGAGCAATTTTTCACATGCATGTTTTTCATTTGTCTACTTTGCAGAAATGTTTATTCAAATCTATTGCCTTTTTTTTTTTTTTTTTCCTGAGATGGAATCTTACTCTGTTGCTCAGGCTGGAGAGTGCAACGGTGGGATCTCAGCTCACCACAACCTCTGTCTCCCGGATTCAAGTGATTCTTCTGCCTCAACCTCCTGAGTAACTGAGACTACAGGGGTTCGCCACCATGCCAGGCTGATTTTTGTGTTTTTAGTAGAGATGGTTTTCACCATTCTGGCCAGGCTGGTTTCAAACTCTTGACCTCATGATCCACCCGCCTCGGCCTCCCAAAGTGCTGGGATTACAGGTGTGGGCCACCACACTTGGCCCCTATTGCCCCCTTTTTAATCGGATGATTAGATTTTTTTTGACAGAGTTGTTTGAGCTCTTTATGTATTCCCATTATTTAGCTCTTGTCAGAAGGGTAGTTTAAAAATATTTTTTCCCATTCTATGGATTGTCTCTTTGTTGATTGTTTCCTTTGCTGTGGAGAAGACTCTTTAACTTGAGGTGACCCTATTTGCCCATGTTTGCTTTGGTTGCCTATGCTTGTGGAATATTACTCAAGAAATTTTTGCTCAGACTAATACCCTTGAGAGTTTCCACAATCTTTTACTTTGGCAGTTTCATAGTTTGAAGTCTTATGTTTAAGCCTTTAATCCGTTTCGATTTGATTTTTGTATAAGGCAAGAGATGGGGATCAAGTTTCATTCTTCATTCATATGGATATCCAGTTTTCCCAGCACCATTTTTCAAGAGACTATCTTTTCCCCAATGTAGGTTCTTTGCACCTTTCTTGAAAATGAGTTCACTGTAGGTGTCTAGATTTGTTTCTACATTCTCTATGCACTCCCATTGATCTATGTGTCTGTTTTTATGCTACTACCATGCTGTTTTGGTGATGATGGCATTGTAGTATAATTTGAAGTCATATAATGTGATTACTCCTGTTTTGTTCTTTTTGCTCAGCATAGTCTCAGCTATTCTGTGTATTTTGTTATTCCATATAAGTTTTAAAATCTAATTCTTTGAAGGATCTTCTATTTAGATTCTTCTTCTTTGAATAATGTCATTAGTGTTTTGACATATAGTGAATCTGTTGGTTGCTTTTGGTAGTATGAACATTTTAACAATATTATTGCAATTCATGAACATGGAATATCTTCTAATTTTTTGTGTCCTCTTCAGTTTTCTCATCAGTGCTTTACAGTTTTCATTGCAGAGATACTTCTTTAAAAATTTTTTTTGTTAAGTTCATTCCTGGTTATTTAATTCTATTTGTGGCCATTGCAAGTGAAATTACTTTTTGGTTTATTTTCTCAGTCTTGGAATGTAGAAATGCTACTGATTTTTGTATGTTGATTTTCTATCCTGCAACTTTAATGAATTTGTTTATTAGTTCTAGTAGTTTTTTTTTTTTTTTTTTTTTTTTTGGTGGAGTCTTTAGGTGTTTCCAAATGTCAGATCATAGCATCTGCAAACAGGGATAATTTGACTTTTTCCTTTTCATTTTTGATACTCTTTCTTTCTCATGTCTGATTGCTCTAGCTAGAACTTCCAGTATTATATTGAATAACAGTGGTGACAGTTGGCATCCTGTTATGTTTCAGATAAAAGAGAAAAGGCTTTTAGTTTTTCCCCATTCAGTAAAATATTAGCTGTGGGTCTATCATGCACAGCTTCTATTGTGGTGAGGTTATGTTCTTCCTATACCCATTTTTTTGATAGTTTTTATCATGAAGGGATGTATAACTTTATCAAATGCTTTTTCAGCATCAACTGAAATAATCCAATGCTTTTTATCCTTCATCCTGTTGCTCCGTTGTGGCAGGTTGATAGATTTGCATATGTTGAACCATACTTGCATCCCTGGGATAACTCCCACTTGGTGATGATAAATGATATTTTAAATGTATTGTTGAATTTGGTTTCCTAATGCTTTGTTGAGGACTTTTGCGTCAATATTTATCAGAGATATTGGCCTGTAGCTTTTTTTTTCTTTTTTGATGTGTCTTTGACTAGTTTTGTTAACAGAGTAATACTGGCTTCACAGAATGAGTTTGGAAGTATTCTCTCCTCTGTTTTTTGAGATAGTTTGAGTAGGATTAGTATTAGTTCTTCAACTATTTGGTAGAATTCAGCAGTAAAGCCATCAGGTCCTGGGCTTTTCTTTACTGGGAGAGTTTTTATTTTATTTATTTATTGTTTATTTTTTAAATATATATTTTATTGCAGTTTAGGGGTTACATTATTCTGGGGTACATGTGAAGAACATGCAGGATTGTTGCATAGATACATAAATAGCAATGTGATTTGCTGCCTCCATCCCCATCACCTATATCTGGCATTTCTCCCCATGTTGTCCCTCTTTAACTTCCTACCCCCCATTGTCCCTCCCCAGTCCACCCTCACAGACCCCAGTGTGTGATGCTGCCAACCGTGTCCATGTGTTCTCATTGTTCAACACCTGCCTATGAGTGAGAACATTCCGTGTTTGATTTTCCATTCTTGTGTCAGTTTGCTGAGAATGATGGTTTCTAGACTCATCCGTGTCCCTACAAAGGACATGAACTCATCATATTTTATGGATTTATTATATTCCGTGGTGTATATGTGTCATGTTTTCCCTGTCCAGTCTGTCATCAGTGGGCATTAGGGTTGGTTCCAAGTCTTTACTATTGTAAACAGTGCTGCAATAAACATACATGTGCATGTGTCCTTATAATAGAACAATTTATAATCCTTTGGATATATACTACTGGGAGAGTTTTTGTTATGACTTCAATCTCATTGCATGTCGTTGATCTGTTCAAGTTACAAACCCCTTTGTGGTTCAATATTGGTAGATTATATGTATCTAGAAATTTATTTAGTTCCTCTAAATTTTCTAATGTCTTGGTATATAGTTTCTCATAGTAGCCACTAATGTTTCTTTGGATTTCTGCAGTATCAATTGTAATATCTCTGTTTTAATCTCTGATTTTCTTTATTTGAGTATTTTCTAATTTTTTCTTAGTTTGGCTAAGGGTTTGTCAGTTTTATTTATCTTTTCAAATAACCAAATTTTCATTTCATTGATCTTTTGTGTCATTTTTACTTCAAAATTCATTTATTTCAGCCCTGATCCTTATTATTTCTTTTCTTCTAATTTTTGGTTTGGTTTACTGTTGCTTTTTTTTAAGATGCATTATTAATTATTCAAATTTTTCTTTCGCGATGTAGGCACTTATAGCTATGTTTCCCTTAGTGCTGCTTTCTCTGCACTCCGTAGGTTCTGGTATGTTGTGTTTCCATTATCATTTGTTTCAAGACATTTTTTTCCATATCCTTCTTAAATCTTATTGACCCACTGGTCATTCAGGAGCATATTGTTTAATTTCCATGTTTGTATAGTTTCTAAAATTCATCTTGTTATCGATTTCTAGTTTTATTCAACTGTCGTCAGAGAAGCTGCATGATATTTTTTCCATTTATTTGAATATTTTAAGATTCATTCTGTGACTTAACATGGTCCATCCTTGAGAACGATCCATGTGCTGAGGAGAACAATGTCTATTTTGCAGCTGTTGGATAAACTATTCTTTATATTAGGCTCATGGACTTTTTAGTCAGCAGATGATGAATCCTCCTGGGACTGGGTCCTTCCCTTCAAGACAGCAGGTTCCCTTTTGGCCCAGGCCTTGTCTAGAAATATCATCCTGGAGCCGGGACCTGAAATGAGGGCCTCACGACTCTGCCCAGTGCTCTATCCTACTGTGGCTGAGCTGGTATCTAAAATGCAAGACAAAATCCTCTTTACCGTTTGCTCTTCTCTGCTTAAGCAGAAAGGAGTTACTTTCTTTCTTTTTCTTTTTTTTCTTTTATTGCATTTTAGGCTTTGGGGTACATGTGAAGAACATGCAAGATTGTTGCATAGGCGCACACATGGCAGTGTGGTTTTCTGCCTTCCGTCCCCTCGCCTGTATCTGTCATTTCTCCCCATGCTATCTCACTTTCATTGCTGTGAGCTACACTGGCTGGTGTTCAGGGAGGAACAGCAGGAGCACTCCCTTAGCTACCCTTTCTGGTCTTACCCTAGGTCACCTGCCTCCCTAGATTACTGGATCTAAGCCCAGTCTAGCACTAGTATTTGCCAAGGAATTGCAGTCTTTGTGTCCTAGGCTGTCTTTTAAGTTTACTGAGGATCCTAGAGCTCTTCAACCCCGTGGTGAAGTGTGCCAAGAAACTCAACTTCCAGCTACTGGGATGGGCGATTTCTCTTTGGCTAATGCTACTCCAAATGCTTCTGTGCCTGGGTGCTGGCTGAGCCCAGCACAGCTTCATTCTCCCTTGTGGCAGAGCAGCACTGAGTTCAGTGTGAAGTCTTCCAGGCAGTGTGCTCTGTCTTCCCAAAGTGCACATATTCTCTCTGCCACAGAGCCACTGCTAAAGGATGGGAGCGGGTGTTGTTGGCGATTCAAGACTCTCTTTCCTGCCCTCAATGCCTCTTTTGGAGTTGTGAAATTAAAACTAGGTACTGTGATTGCTCACCTGATTTTTGGTTCTTGTTACAGTGCTTTTTGTGTGCAGGCAGCTGTTAGAATTTTGTGTTCCAGTGTGGGACATGAACAGGGTAGGCTTTTGTTCCATTATCTTGCTCCGCCCTCTCAGGAAATGTTGAACTTGCTTGATGAGTGCGAAGTGATGTGAACTGTGTACCACTCACATGTAGCATTTCCACATTTTTATCTATAATTAATTCTTTTAAAGCTCATTCACAGACATAGCTTAAAGAACATAGATGTGGTGGTGTAGCTAGGGACTAATTTTCATCAAAAGATGAAATGTCATGACTATATATATGAACTATAGCATATTTAATCTAGCATTTTTTATTTAAATGAGACAATTCTCATTCTGATGATAACAGTAATAACAAAACAAAAAACAATAATAAAACCCTGCCACTTCCTGTTATTTGACATACTGGACCCCACGCAGGCTACGTCACCTACGCTGTGCTACTTTGTTTTCAAAATCACTCTCTAATGTGGTGGGATGATGACCATTATTAAGCCATTGAAGAGATGAAGAAATGGAACGTAGAGCTTGCTGGAATTTTAGCACTAGTATATGCAAGGGCTTAAATCAGGCATCCTTCCAAATCTTAGGCTGTCTTCACTAGACTCGTAAGAAAGAGCTATTTGACAAGGCACTGTGGCTCATGCCTGTAATCCCAGCACTTTGGGAGGATAAGGCGGGCTGATCATTTGAGGTCAGGAGTTCTAAACCAGCCTGATCAACAAGATGAAACCCCATCTCTACCAAAAATTAGCTGGGCATGATGGCGGGTTCCTGTAATCCCAGTTACTCAGGAGGCTGAGGCAGGAGAATTGCTTGAGCCTGGGAGGTGGAGGTTGCAGTGAGTAGAGATGGAGCCCTTGCACTCTAGCCTGGGTGACAGAGCGAGATGAAATATGAGAGTGGGGAAAGAATTTAAAGATACTGAAAATGACTAAGAGAACCATAAGGGAGGATACCTATAGCATGTGTTTGCTTTATGTAATAAAATAAGGAGAACTTGATGATGTAATGATGTTTTTGAAATGACGTCATGCAGAACATTAAAATGAGAATAGGCATGGCAAAGTCAACTTCTGTTTTAATATCTTTATTGAGATATAATTCACAAAGTATAAAATTCACCTTATTAAAGCATACAATTCAATAATTTTTAGTACATCCAGAGTTTTGCAATAATCACCACAATCATCACCCCCTACCAAAAAACAAAACAAAACAAACAAACAAAAAAAACACCTCTCTGTACTCATTAAGTTACTTCCCGTTTCAACTCATCTGCTCCACCAGCTCCTGGCAACCATAAATACATTTTTCTATCTCTATAGATTTCCTTGCCTATACTGAACATTTCATATAAATATAATTATACATGTTTGTCTTTTTGTGTCTGGCTTTGTTAACTTAGTGTAATATTTTCAAGGTTCATGCATGTTGTGGCATGGATCAATACTTCATTTCTTTTTAACACTGTATTCACTATTCCATTGCAGAGATTTACCATATTTTATTCTCACTTTATCCCTTGATGAACATTTGTGTTGTTTCTACTTTTTGGTTATAACGAATAATGTTGCTGTGAGCATTTATGTACAAGATTTTTAAAATAAATTTTAGGTTTTCTTTTCTTTTGCATCTATGACTGCAATTGTTGGGTAATATGATAACTCCAATTTTAACATTTTGAGAATCTACTAAACTTTTCAAAAGTGACAGTGATATTTTAAATTCCACCATCAATGCATAAGGGTTCCACTTTCTTCTTATCTTCATCAACACTTATAATTGTCTGAGTTTTGATCGTAGCCCTCCTAGTGGGTGTAAACTATCTCATTGTGGTTGCGCTTTTCATTTTCCTAAAAACTGTATATTCAGAATATTTTTATGTGCTTATTGGCTGTTTGTATATCTTCTTTGGAGAACGATCTATTTAAATTCCTTGACTATTATTTACGTGGGTTGTCTGATTGTTGAGTTGCGAAAGTTCTTTATGCATTCTGGATAGCAGACCCTTATAAGAAATATTTCGCAAATATTTTTTTCCATGGTGTGAGTTGTGTTTTCACTTTTTGGTGTTCTCAACTGCATGACAAAAGTTTTAAATTTGGATATAGTTCTATTTACATTATTATTATTATTATTATTTGCTACTTGTGCTTTTGATGTCATATCTAAAAAACCATTACCTAATCTAAGGCCACAGAGATTTACCCCTACATTTTCTTCAAAGAGCTTTGTGGTTTTATCTCTCAGAATTTGTTCTTGGATCTGTTTTGACATAATCTTTCTGTCCAACTTTCTCCATTTGCATGTGGATACCTAGTTGTTCCAGCACTATTTTCTGAAAACCTATTATTTTCCTATTTATACTTTTTTCAAATTCAATTGACCATAAATGTGAGTGTTTATTTTGGGGATTTAAATTCTATTCTTTTGATCTATATGTCTCATCTTATGCCAGCACCTCACTGTCTTGATTATTGTAGCTGTGCAGTAAGTTTTGAAATTAAAATGCGAGCCTTTCCCCAACATTGTAACTTTCAAGATTTTCTGGCTAGTTTTGTTTCCTTGCATTTTCATATACATTTTATGATCAGCTTGTCAAATTTTTCATGAAAGTCAGCTGGAATTTTCATAGGGTTTATATCTAAGTCTGTAGCTCAATGTGAAGAATATTACCTTCTTCACACTTTTGAGGCTTCCAGTCCATGAATGTGTAATGTCTTTTATTTATTTTGATATTTAATTTATTTTAACAATGTTTTCTTGGTTTTAGGATACAAATCTTGAGCTTCTTTTGTTAAATTTATTCTTAAATGCTTCATGGTTTTGATGCTGTCAGTGAAATTGCTTTCTTAATTTTACTTTAATTTATTCATTGCTAACATATCAAAATACAATTGAGTTTTTAAAAAATATTGATCTGGTAACTTACAAACTTCCTAAACTCAATTATTAGTTCTGATAGATTTACAGTGTGTAAATTTCTATGATTTTCTATATACAAGATCATATCTTCTTTGAATAGAGATAATTTTACTTCTCCCTTTCCAATCTAGATACCCTTTATTCTATATATTATCTAATTGCCTGGGTAGAACCTCCCTTCAAATGTTGAATAGATGTGGTAAAAACAGATGTCCTTGTCTTTTTCTGATTTTAAAGAGAGTATTTTTATGCTTTTACCACTAAGTATTATATTAGTTCTGGGTTTTGTGTAGATGTCCTTTATGGGGCTGAGAAAGTTCTCTTTCTAGTTTGTTAGGTATTTTTAGCATGGACTGTTATTGTCTATTGAAATAATTGTGTGTTTTCTGTTCTTAATACTATAAATATGATGTGTTTGATTTTCATAAATTAATTGTCGATTGATTTTTATATGTTAAACTGATTTTGCATTCTTAGGATATATCCTAATTGGCCATGGTGTATAATACTTCTCAAATGTTTCTGGATTTCATATACTTGTATTTCAGTGAAGATTTTTGAATTTCTAGTCATGAAAATTATCTGTATGTATTATTATTATTATCTCTGCCTGGTTTTGGAAATGCTGGCCTCAAATAATTAGTTAGGATGTGTTTCATTTTATTTCACACTTTAGAAGTGTTTGTTAAGGGCTGGTCTTGCTTTCTAGCTTGCTTTTTTCCTTTCTTCCTTCCTTCTGTTCTTCTTCCTTTTTTTCTTCCTTTCTCTCTTTTTTTTAATCTTGTTCTATCACCCAGGCTGTAGTGCAGTGGTGCAATCATACACTGCAGACACAAACCCCTGGGCTCAGGTGATCCTCCAGCCTCAGCCTCCCTGGTAGCTGAAATCACAGGTGTGTACCACCATATCTGGCTAATTTTTAAATTTTTCATAGAGATGGGGTTCCTACTATTTTGCCAGCTTGGTCTCAGACTCCTGACCTCAAGCATACCTCCCACCTTTGCCTCTCAAAGTGCTGAAATTATAGATGTAAGCCATCATGCCCAGCCTGTTTCTTAAATGTCTGTGATAATGTACCAATGAAGCCATCTGGCCTGAGAAGTAAATATTTAAATATGGTATTTCTTGCCAGTTTGCTTACTCTGGGTACAAGTGTCTGAAATACCTTGTGCATTCTACTAAATCCATGCATATTTCTAAGATAAAAATTCAGAAAGTCTTTTTATTCAGAACTTCATAAAAATTTTAAAAACTACTTTGGAGTTGATCAAATCAGTTCATGATTATAAATGGCATAGTAGTTGCCAAAACCTTTGCCTCCTTGCTGACCAGGAATACTATTATTCTGTTTTTTAGCTATGCTGTTCAGTGGTTCTATAGCGAGATTAGTGCTTTCCTTTGGTATAACCATTATTTTGAATTAAAACATCTTTTGGGTCTATTAGTCACTTACTGAAAGTTAGCTTTAAGGACAAGTATTTGTCAAAAACATCCTAAGGAAGTCCAAAGTAAGACTCACAGGTTATTGTAATTTTGGGTTTTGGGTATAGGTAAGTAAGACTCACAGGTTATTGTAATTTTGGGTTTCTGGTATAGGTAAGTTTGAGTAAATATAGATCAGATTATTTTAGGTTTTAATATTACAGAGGGAAAAGGGAAAAAAATAAAACAAGTCAAGTAGTTTGTTCTGCAGTTGCCATTATTATTTTTTTCTTCAGGCTCTAAGAAAATACCTTTTTGGTGACTGAATCTCTGTGAACTGTGGAAACCTAAGAATTGGTTCACTGGTTAAGGATAAGAGGATCCAGTGAAGATAAAAGCAAGGGGATCAGAGGATGGCTCAGGACTGAGGATTAGCCCTGGGACCAAAAAAAAAAAAAAAAAAAAAAAAAAGACAAATTTGTCAAGATTTGTGGACCTTTGAAAACAGAAAAAATAATACAAGTGGTACAGAAGTTGGCAAGAACTCCAAGTGTTTATGTCATGATGTTGATAACTGATTTTTTTTAGAAATTTCTAAAATCTTAAGATGCTAATCATGAGTATTTGAGAGATTTCTAATGTAAGGTTTTTGTTATATACCAAGATTAAAATGTATTTTTAAAAAGGTCAAATGTGCCAAATGTGGAAGAAGAAACGAGGTTGCAGCTGCTACCTGGGGGCCACTCTCTGAGTGAAAGAAGCCATGTGAGCAGGAGGTCTGCAGATCTCCTGGGTTCTCTGGCCGCAAAAGTCATTGCAGGGTGGTAGCCTTGCCCCTGTGTGTGTGTGACTTTGCATATGTGTGTGTGTGTGTGTGTGTGTGTGTTGAGAGTTTGAAATAAAAGCAAGAAATGAATCAAGAGGTTTTTTATATTTGAAAAAAAAAAAAAGAAAAAAGGTTGACTAACTTTGAGTTCCCACGCATGTTTTGCATGTAAGTCTTCCTGGAATTGACTGGAGAAAAGTTTTCTTGTAAGCAACCACTGACACAATCCCTGCACCAACTTTTGTTGCTGTTTTTTCTTTTTAAACAGGGTCTTACCCTGTTGCCCAGGCTTGAGTTCAGAGGTGCAGTCACAGCTCACTGCAGTCTTGATCTCCCAGAGTCAAGCAATCTTCCTGCCTCAGCCTCCTGAGCAGCTGGGGCTACAGGTGCATGTCACCATGCCCAGCTAATTATTTTTTAAAAAGTGTATGGATGGGGTCTGGCTATGTTGCCCAGGCTGATCTCAAACTCCTGACCTCAAGTGACCCTCCTGCCTTGGCCTCTCAAACGGCTGGCGTTACAGGTGTGAGCCACCACATCTGGCCTCTTCCTTTTTTTTTTTTTTTTACTACCTTTTTCTTAATGCTGGCACCGAGCTTTACAAACACTGAAGTTTTACAAAGGCCTGTTGCCTATAGTCTTCTCCCAGTAGCCACTGGGTGTTACCTGTATCATGTAAACAACTTAAAATACAAGTAGTAGTTGTTTTATTTTGAAAAAATATGATTTCTAATTTTCAAGTTATTATAATAAGTAAAGTATGGCCACCTGGGATGTGCAGGACCGAAAGGTTATCTGCTCCAGCCTTCCCAACAGGGAGTGAATTCTAGTACATGGTCATTCAGCCCCCAGGTGAGTGCGTATTATTTTGGTAGATCACAGTCTAGGAAGACAGCCCATCCCACCTCTTTGCAGCTACAACTGTTGTCTGTATTGCCCGGCTTCACGTCCTTCCCTCCCCATTTAAAAAATGTCAAGTTCCTTTATCATTTCTGTTGTGACATGTTACTGACAATGTTACTATTCTGATTATATTCCTCAAGATTTGAATTTGGCGACCTCTACTTAATGGTATGATTTAAACTCCAGATCTAGAGGTATATTTGAAAATACTGTTAAATTAAATGTGTGTGTGTGTGTGTGTGTGTGTGAATAGTGGTATTGCCAGTTTTTGCTACAGTAACAGGCCATGCAAAAATCTTCTGTCCAAACATAACAAGCACTAATTGCTTGGCAACCTGAGGACTGTGAGTGTCCACTGCAGATAAACTGGTTCAGCCTCGTGGCTCTTTCTTCTGGGACCCAGGTTGAAGGAGCAGCTACTATCTGGGGCCACTCTTCCCAGGATCAGACAGAAACCTAAGCAAGCACGCAGAATCTCTCCATGCCTCCTCTATTCTCTGACTGTCACTGGCATGCTGTTCCTCCCACCCACAATGCATGAGTCAAAGCAAATGACATGGCTGAGTGGAAACACCTGTACTTACTGAAGCAGAGGTCCAGGAGAGGGGACGCAGGTGCAGAATCCAGCAACAAGGTGCAGCGATGGTTATGTGCTTTCATTCAGCACACGGGTTTCTTGGATTCGGATTGTAGATTATTCTGTTCTCACATTTCGGTTTTATCAACATTTTTGCAATGAATATAAGTTACTTTAGGAGTTGGAAAATAATATCATTTTTAAAAAGTAAAACTTTTAAAATATAGGACTTAAAAAAATACTACCTAAACTCGAATATCCATATAGTTGCAGTGAATGTAAGTTACTTTAGAAGTTGGAAAATAATATAATTTTTTAAAAATAAAATTTTTGCGAAGTAAGACTTTTAAAAAATGCTACCTAAACTCAAATATCCATATATTTAAAAATTAATTGTATAATATATGTATAATTTGCATATGCAACGTTTATACTGTTTTGATACTTCTAGTTTATTAACAATTATTAACTGCATAGCAAAATTATCACGATAGGAAATGGGAATCAGAGTGGCCAGGGATAGATTGGTGATAGATTCTGAACAAGAAATAAAGCAGTATAAGGAGGTCAATTATCTCTGTAGTGGTCTGGGAACGGGAGAGGTCAGGGATGACACTTAGCAAGCAGTCCGGTCTCCTCACCTGACTTAACAGGCTCAGAGATAGGGTAGCAGCCCCTCAGATGTTCATATTCTGCTCCTCATCCAGATGTCCTGATTTCCTATTTAAAAATCAAATAATAAATACAGTTATTTACAGTCTTAGGTCCGGTGCGGTATTTTTCATGAACACTGACGACTGGGTTTCTCTTTTATTTATTTATTTTTAAGGCAGGGCCTTCCTCCATTTCCCAGGCTGGAGTCCAGTGGCACAATCACGGCTCATTGCAGCCTGGGCCTCCTGGGCTCAAGCAATCCTCCCACCTCAGCCTCCCAAGTAGCTGGGACCCCAGGCACATGCCAACACACCCATCTTCTATTTTTTATTATTTTTGTAAAGACGGGGTCTCCCTATGTTACCCAGGCTGGTCTCAAACTCCTGGGATCAAGTAATCCTCCTACATCAGCCTCCTAAAGCGCTGATATTACAGGTGTCAGCCACTGCGTCTGGCCTAATTGACCAAGTTTCTCTTGCTTGGATTTGTCTTGAATATATCAACCGCTGACTGGGCTTGCAAATGACATCCTTTATGGCTTGTGTCTGTTGTTGGCATCCAGCTTTCTGTAGTCCTAGGGGAAATTCAGGAAGCTGTCTGAAAGCTCTTTGGTTATATGGAGCAAGGAAATGCATAAAGATCTATTGAGCTTTCTTTCAGTGAGCTTTTTCTAGTTGCAAGAGCCAAGCGTACCTGTAGTATCAAGTCTGTTGGTATATGGGTTTCCTGATGGAAAATCATGAAATAAATTTTAAAATAGCTTTATCTTTCATGAAACCCATTAAACCTGCTCAGTGAAGACAGTGCTAACTTTTATGTAACAAGAAGTTGTCTATCCCTTTAATTATCAATAAAGCTTCAACTCAGTAACTTAAAATGTCCAATGTCTGAAAATCCTCAATATTTCTAATATGATTTAAAGTTAAATCTTCTCCTTTTCTGCAGCAGGGGCCCTACCAATAACAATTTCTCTCTCTCTCTCTCTCTCTCTCTCTCTCTCTCTCTCTCTCTGTGCGTGTGTTTGTGTGTGTACATTTGTAAGTGTGTGAGTGAGAGAATAAGAGGTTCTTTACTTACCAAGAATTTCTTCTCCCTCAGTTTGTTAAACACAGTTGTTCATCACAACAGGGTCAAAGTTAGGTTAAAAAGGAACACAAGATTGAGAAGTTCTCACTTGACTAGTTGTATTACAAGGTGTACTCACATACTGCCATGTGTAGAGCTAACCCTGTCATGCCACAAGCGTTCATGGGTTTATCAGACGCCCTCTTCGTTATAAGACATGTCAATGATGTCATAATTCAAATAATCCAAGACAAGGCCTTGCTGTGTTGCCCAGGCTGGTCTTGCACTCCTGGCCTCAAGCGCTCCTCCTGCCTCAGCCCCACAAAGTGTTGGGATTACAGGCAAAAGCCACTTTGCCCAGCTCGCAGAGCCTTTTCATTTCATTCAATTTTTCAAAAAGGCCTCACCATACAGTTTTCTGAATTGTCCTTTTCATGAGGCTTTTGGTCATTTTTTGTTTAATGCAGTGTGACATCCCACTAACTTTTAACAACTATACAAAAACGAGTGAGAAATGTCACATTGATGTAATTAACCCATTCTTGGAGTGTGCCTTTAGGAGAGTAGTGACTTAGAGGAGGGAATGGCTAAAGGCTGGATTCTGCAGGCAGATGGCCAAATCTGGCAGCTAGAGAGTCTCCATATCTCATCTATAGGATGAGGCTAATGAGAGATCTCCTTACCGTGTTCTATGCATATAATGCAAATAGCAGAAGCTCTCTCTGTGCTCCAGCACAGGGCAGCAGCACAGCAGGCTCTAGTTTGTTATCCACCTGCCTTCCTGCCTTTAATTTCTGCCTCTCTCCTCCATCTGGAGCACCATATCCAACTCTTCCTAGCCAGCGTCAATTCTGCCCTACCCATCAGGGCCTCACTCATTTATCCTGGAATGCTTCCAACCCACTGTGTGCTATATTATCACTTCTAATATCTATTCCTGATAGTGCTTTCTCCCCATCACTTGGTGTTAAAGTTGTCAGACCTTTTGCACTGACTACAAGACCTGCTTGTAGTCCCATTTACATTGTAATAATCATTTTGACATTAGGAAAGGTGATCAAGAAGTCTTTTGTTGAGAAAGTATTTAAGAAAAGTTGTTTAATAACTAATTAACAAGAAAACTTTGTATCCATGTATTTATAAAAATCCCCAAGCTTGCCTCTTTTACCCCACCCCAATATCTCTTTCTGATCATCTAATTCTATTTTGATTCTACTTGAGTTTCATTTAAGTTGCTTAATATGGAAGAGAAAATAGCCCCATTAGTAATCTTTTACAATTTCTCTTTACTAAGGAGGTATATATTTTCTGCTTCTTTTTATGTTTTGATAAAAAATAGTTTTAAAGCAGATCTGGAAAATGAAATTTTCAGGATTAAATTACTTCTATTCCTTTGTTTTTAACCCGGCTTGAGGAGCAGTTACCAATGTTAAGCTTGGGTTTGAAGTAAATTTGACTTAATATTTATTTGACACAAACAGCTGCCATCAGTTGCCAGAGTTTGTATATTGATGTGAAATGATTTAGTATAGCTGGGAAATCTGTGTAGGATTTTCCCATGTTTAATTCAATAATTAAAATACTAAAAATGTTATGTAAACTGCCATTTGAGGAGTGAAAACCAGATAATGAGAAAAGTGTTTATATAACAAAATATCTAATTGCAATTCATTTCACAGTTGCTATTTTAAACCCAAATGGGAGCGATTATGCAAAATTACATATCGAGGTAATGCCAGTGCCAGATGCCCATTTGAGGACCTTAAGTCTAGAAATGACCACTTAGAAAAGGCATGTTATAAATAAGGCATCTGGCCCAGGATTCCATATCTTTTTATGGGGTTCTGTGTATTTATAAAGCCTCTCCTTTCAAAGAAAGCTGCGGGTGTCCTTCCCAGGGCTCCCACTCTCCCCTCTGTGCTTCGCGTTTCCCTCTGGTATGCCTGGCTGGAATAAGACTCTGGCATCCCGATGCCCACGTTTCTCATGTTCGACTTCAGAATATGGGTACTATTGGTCAAGATACACATCACTAAGGGCATTGTGACCTTTTCACATCCCCAGGCCCTTCACTTCCTAATTGCTCTTGTGATGTATTCCTAACTATAAACTGCATATGGATCATAATAATTACTGGGAATGCATTTTGAGCTCGCATATATTTTTATTATAATTATACATTATGATTACACATTACATATATTATATATTATATTTATTACATATATTTATTATTATATAATAAATACATATTTTATGTATATGTATGTTCCAGTGTCAGAACATTGTAAATATAATGGCTGAGAAATTATATCTTTAAAGTCTTATTATATTTAGGACCCATGGAAAATTCGAAAGGGGTAATAATATTGTATCTTTTCTTGGTAGGGGACATTGGGGTAGAAGGACCAATGGCATCCTCAAAGGCTGCTTGGCATCTTGTGGAAACTTGGACGGAGTGGTGGCCCACACTCTGTGTAGTTACTTGCAGTTAACGTGGTGTGTCCTTACCTGAGTCTCTTGCAGTTTTCCCATCAGTCACCATTGGCTTTAAAATAACCTCAGTAACTAAAATGAAAAGTTATCATAAATGTAGTACCTAGAAGGATCATCCCAAAGGTGAGTGAATTAGGGCCAGGAAGGGAAGTCCTTTAGAATGCATTTAGGTCTGAAGGATTAATGCTGCTCATTGAATTTCTATAAATGCTAAAGGCAAGATTGCAAGATTTCTTTTTTCTTTTTCTTTTTTTTTTTTTTTTGGTATCTGCAAATTAATTCTGTAGAAAAGTTAAGAGCCATTTCTATTGCTTGCACATTTTAATTAATAGATATAGCTGGCCGCTTGCTAAATAATAATTCACACTGCTATTTAGTCGAGTAATAAACCATTTGGAGTTAGGTGGTTTGCAATTGGGTATTTTGAAGTAGTTGATAATTTATAGATGCAGGGATTCCTATGACATTGACTAATTGACTACATTTTCCTGAGTGGAAAATAATATAATTAAAATACATAGTAAATTGCTGTTTGATACATAAAAAATAAATAATAAAAGTAAATGTAAAAAGTAAACTCAATAAAAGAGTTCTAATAGCTGCAGTTGTTTACACATACTGAAATACTTAAATGTGAACAGAAACAGAAACAGTGGGCTATAGAGCATCCCTGGATAGACATTTACAGAGTAGATTCAGTAGCAGTAGGTTCAGTGTCTTTCTTTACTCAATCATACCTATAATCCAAATCTTGAGATTTCTATGCTTAGCATTCTTAGGTTAACCTAGAACCAAAAGATACATATGCAACAGCTGGAGTGTAGATTTGTGCTGGATTTTTCTCAATTTGCCAACCTCAAACATTTAAAGTTGTTTATCCTCCAACTAATTGGACAGTTCTTTTGAGCCATTTAGTGTCTACAAAGAATTAATTTTAGTGTTCCTAAACACTAAATTTTTTCACTCTCTTTTTTCACTCAATTTATCTGTGTATTTAGTTAAATTTAAACTATAACAAGTAAAACTGGAATATCGCTGTTTGAGACTACAGGAGCATGCACTCTTGGTAAGCCCACATCTCTGTAGGTGGAAGTGGAATGCCCTGTTCAACCAGAGATGAGCCCGGTGGCTGTGTGTTGGGGTGTTGCTCACACCACTCAGAGTATTTTACAGTGAGACTGGAGGACTCTCAGTAAATGGAAGTCTGTTGGAAACTTTTAGAGTAGCTACTTGTTTTGCATAATTTAGCAATTCAGAAGATAGCATATATAAACACATGTAACACTTAGACTGAATAGACAGGCTAAGAATATTGAGAGAAATGAACGTACATTAATTGTTTTATAAGCTTTCCACAGGCATATTTATTTCTATAATGAAATGTAAAATTATGTTTTTTTCTTCTCTATGGAAGATGTAAATGGTGATTTAATTACATTAACTTTAAATACGTTGCAGGAATACATGCTACTGTGAGGGCGCATATGATTAATACGTTACATGTAAACATTTTAGGATATTATATTTTGAGTACTAATTTTAGAAAAGTGAAAAGTGGTATAAGAACTTATTAAGATGATTTATGATTCACTAAAGTCATATAGCAAAAGGAATAAAATATGTTACCTAATACAGAATTTCTAAATGTAGACCATATCCTGGTAATGTGAATATGATTAGAGATTCCAGATGGAAGTCACTTTTGACTGTCAGAATCTTAAATCCTACACAGATGATATGTACATATAATATGCAAGCTGCAATGAACACCCAAACTCTATTTCTAATTATTTTTCAAGAATATTCTCCAATAATGAGGTATCTTTTTTTATACTAATAGCCCTCAACCTTCTTCTTGCCTTTTTTTTTTTTTTTTTGTACCTTGCCTGAATTTCCCTTCATTGTTGTTCCATTATGATTTACTCTTTTCCTACTCATTCTCATAGGCTGGCCCCAGGCAATGTTATAAAGTAGGGAGAGTGGCCAGGCACGGTGGTTCCTGCCTGTCATCCCAGCACTTTGGGAGGCCAAGGCAGGCAGATCACCTGAGGTAAACAGTTTGAGACCATCCTGGCCAACATGGTGAAATGCTGTCTCTACTAAAAATACAAAAATTAGCTGGGCATGGTCGTGGGCACCTGTAAGTCTAGCTACTTGGGAGGCTGAGGCAGGAGAATCACTTGAACCCAGGAGGTTGCAGTGAGCCAAGATTGCACCATTGCACTCCAGCCTGGGCAACAGAAATTCCATCTCAGAAAAAAGAAAAAGAAAAAGAACAAGTAGGAGAAATTCATCAGCACTGCTATAAACCAGTGAAACAACTTGGATTTTTGCAGCATTCCCAATGAGTTTATTGAGCTAAAGTGTATATTCGTTGTTTCATTTGGGAGACTCTGCATTATTTAGGTACATTTGAATGTATTTTCTATGTAGCTTTAAAGTCATTTTGCAGTAATATGAAGACAAGATTTTCCTAATCTGAAAGTATTGAAATCTTATGTTCGGATTTCCCCAGTACTTTTCATCATGATGGTTTGATTTTTGGGACCTTCTCTTGACAGTTTGTGACTTTGTCAGGTTCATAGAGATAATAGGAGTTCTCTGAAAGTATACTGAACTGGATGATGAAACACCACCAAATCATTTATTTTTTTCCTATTGACTTTGCATCTCAGTTTGGTTTAAGTCTGTCAAGTTCCACATGTATATATTCAGCCCATTTCATATTACACATTCTCTCAGGTAATGGAAACACAAAGCAAGAATACACATACTTCTAAACCTGAGGATCTATAAAGAGAGGAAGTCCCGACCAACAGTGGCAGGTGGCACAACCTAACTCAGCACCCAGAACACCTGAGCCCAGCCAGGGAAACAAGAAAGATTTCTAAGCAGAGCATTTCAATTCATAGTGTAAGTTCCTGGAAGCAGTGCTGCTGGAAGAGAAAACAGGGCAATTACCAAGTGTTCTTGTGCCTGTTTTGGAAATGGCGTCCATGTTATGTGAAGATTGAGTTGAGTCTTGAGAAGACTGGACAGATGAGTAGGGATTAGACAGATTGAGGCTGTGAGTGTGTGTTTTGGAGATGGGGTTGGGGTTTAGGATGAAGATGATCCTCTCTCACAAAAGGAAGGCAAAGTATTACAGTTGGGAAGTGGTACGGTGCATGAGCTGGGTTATTGCCTAAAAGTCTCTGAATAGTCCTGGAAGGTGGAGAATGATAAAATTATTATCTTCTTTGCTGACCTCTGAGAATTATAGGGTCATTCACTCCAAATGGAGTTATGAATGGAAAATCTATTTAAAGTCACAAAATTGTAATATTATAATATTCAGCTTTAGCACTGATATTTTAGTTTCAGAGAATTCAATAGATCAAGTTTATAAGTAAATATAAGTAGAATATTTAAAAATAGATTCTATCGAAGAGAAATAACATTTGTAGATTTATAAAATTACATGGTTTGCATTTTGGCTGTTACAGTTTTTATAAAATGATAGCAATGATAATTACCGTGTTTTCATTTCTACTTAGAAAACCAAGCTATGTAGAATTCTTCTGTACATATTTATTTTCTTTATATTTTTGATCAACGAAGGTACTCAGGATGTGATATAAAAACTACATTTTGGAGCATATTTGTAAATCATCCTGGGGATGGAATAAAGACTCATGCATCAAGTTGACAGGGTTGATGGCATTATCCATGCAGCATTCCTGCATTTAAATACAACGGGTGCTAGAAGAGGCTTTACTTACACAGAAAAGCTTTTCTCATACACGATTCTAACATGCTTTTGGGTTGCTAAATGAAATATTTTAGTACCTTGCAGATTTAAACCTCCTATTTCAATAGTAGAAATACCACAAGTATACATAGAGGACTTGGAATATTATAATCCAGTGACATATTTTTGAACAATTTTAGAATTATTTAAAATGAAATCATAGCATGTAATATTTACAGTTATATGGGTAATTCTGGGAAGGGATTTCAATGCATCCATTGACAAAGTGCTGGGATGATGAATGATAATAATTTACTGGGTTTTATTTGGTTGTTGTTTGTTTGTTTTGAGATGGAGTCTTGCTTTGTCACCCTGGCTGGAGTGCAGTGGCATGATCTCAGCTCACCACAGCCTCTGCCTCCTGGCTTCAAGTGATTCTCCTGCCTCAGCCTCCTGAGTAACTGAGACTACAGGTACCCACCACCACACCCAGATAATTTTTATATTTTTAGAAGAGACAGGTTTTCACCATATTGGCCAGGATGGTCTCGACCTCTTGACTTCATGATCCGCCGTCCTTAGCCTTCCGAAGTGCTGGGGTTACAGGCATGAGCCACCATGCCCGGCCAATAATTTACTTATTTTTAAATTTTATGTTTCTCAGTGATTTTTCTAAATTACAAAGATGATTCTGGCACAAGGTAGAATATTTGGAAAGCAAGGTAAACAAAGTGAAGGAATTAAATCTACCTTCAATATCATCAGGCAGAAAGCAGTAACTCCTAACTTTCTTGTGCCTACCCATGCAGTCTTTTAAACTCTTTTGAGAAGACATTATCAAAAGATTAAAAACTAAGAATCCAAAGCAAGGAGTGTATCTTTGAGATTTGCCCATTAAAGTAGTCTTTGAACCAATTTTAATATATGTAGTTGGATAGTTATTTGCATTGTCTATGATTTCTGGTCAAATACTATTGAAATAAGGTATTTTTAATTGGTACATCATAATTACACATACCTACAAAGTACATGTGGTATTTTGACACATACATACAATGTGTAATTGGGTAATTGGCATATCCTTTACCTCAAACATTTATCTTTCTTTTTTCTTTCTGTTTTTTGTTTGTTTGTTTGATTTTTGAGATGGAATCTTGCTCTGTCACCCATGCTAGAGTGCAGTGGTATGATCTTGGCTCACTGCAACCTCTGCATCTCAGGTTCAAGCGATTCTCCTGCCTCAGCCTCCCAAGTAGCTGGGATTATAGGCACCTACCACTGCGCCCTGCTATTTTTTTTGTATTTTTAGTAGAGACAGGGTTTTACTGTCTTGGCCATGCTGGTCTTGAACTCCTGACCTCTTCATCCACCTGCCTCGGTCTCCCAAAGTGCTGGGATTTACAGGCGTGATCCACCATGCCCAGCCACATTTGTCTTTCTTTGTGTTGGGAAACTTCCAAATCTTTCTTCTAATTGTTTTGAATTACACAATAATTTATTGTTAACTATGGTTACCCTACTGCACTGTGGAACACCTGTACTCATTCCTCCCATCTCACTCTATGTTTTCCCAGTAACCAGTCTCTCTTCATACTCCTCCCTGGCACCCCTCAGCCTCAGGAGCCACCACTCTACTCTCTACCTCCATGAGTTACCCTTTTTTAGCACCCACATATGAGTGAGAATGTCAGATATCTGTCTTTCTGTGCCTCATTTATAAAATCAGGTACATGTCTGTTAGAGCGACTGTGGACCAAATATTGTGATGTACAACAGTTATTACCATTACACATAATTAAATTTAATACCTTTAAAGTTGTATTTTTAGAGAATAATTATAAATTGAAATCTGATCTTAGGGTTGGCCCAATAGAAGTATGATTTATCAATATGCTTAAGGCAAAGTTTGAAATTCAATGGCTTTCCTCTTTTTAAGCCCATAACAAATGTGTAATTTAGTTATGAGTAAGATCTTATTTTCTCTTGGAGTTAACTGAGAGTAATGGTGAACCACTGGGAAGTTATTCAAAGTACTATCGCTCATTATATTTATTTACTCTTAGATTTTGTTGACAAAAAGAGTCAAACTTTGTAAAATATTTTCAGACATTTATTCTGAGCTGAATAAGAGTTAATGTGGCCCATGACACAGCCGTCAGGAGGTCCTGAGAACATGTACCCAAGGTGGTTGGAGTACAGCTTGGTTTTATATATTTTAGCAAAGCATGACACATCAGTCAAATACTTTTAAGAAATACATTGGTTTGATTCAGAAAGTCAAGACAACTCAAAGCAGGGGCTTCCAGGCTATAGGTAAATTTAAACGTTTTCTGGTTGACAATTGGTTGAGTTTGTCTAAAGACCTGGGATCCATAGAAAGGAATGTTCAGGTTAAAGAAAAAAAATTGTGGAGACGAAGTTTTATTATGTAGAGGGAGATCTCAGCAGACTTCAGAGGTAACAGGTTGTAAATTGTGTTTTGTCAGAACTGCAAGGGGGCCTGGCTCTTCATTAATGATCTTGTGGATCTGGAAAGAAAGGAAGGAACACAAAGTGGAAAAGGGATTATTTATAGAATGTAGATTTTTTTCACAAGAGACTTTGCAGGGCAATTTCAAGGTATGGCAAGGAAATATATTTTGGGGTTAAATATTTTTTCCTTGTCTTATAATGGTATGCCAGAGTCAGATTGAAAAGTAAGTCACAATATATAGGGTCAAATAAAACCCATCTGATGAGAATTTATGTTTGTAAGGCATGACTCCCTAGACCCCTTGGGTAGGAATTGGGATACAATTTAAAAAAAAAATCAGAGCTTCATTCTCAATTCATATGTAGATAAAAATATAAATATTGATTTTCCAAAACTATAAGAAGTTAAAGGATGGAGAAATAACTTGTTTGCTATTTATTACAATGTTCAATCTTTAGCAAAATGTCTTAAGCTACCCAAGATTTGATCTGTAAACTAAAATGGATGAATTACTGGAAGTTTCAATAAGTTACTATATAAAAGTTTTTAGAATAGATCTTGACACAAAGTAGGCATTCAATTAGCATTAATTATTTTAAATAATATTAAACTTATGAGATACATAAGTTATATACATTCATGTCATTTACACATAACACACACACACATACACACATATATCCCAGATAAAGAAGAGATCATTAGAAAAACATACTAACTTAAAATAAATGAATACAAGAAAAACACACAGATTTTATCTGAATTAATATTAACAAATATTGTTTATAAATGAAAGCTTTACACTGAATATGAAGAAATCACTTTTATGTGTGAAATATCCTTATTTGGCTATTTTTAAAAATTTTCTTCAGAAACTTTCCTCATCTTTATAATATTTTAAATTTGAAAAAATAGTTAAAATGGACTGGGTAGTACTGAAGGTCCATTTGGTAGGCTGAAGTTCAGATATGCTAAGTAGTGTGTCCAAAGAAAAGCAGCATCTAGAGATTTTTATTCCTGCTACCTGAATCTCAACTCCTACCTGGAGATGAAGGCACATCACTGAAGGGTAGGTGCAAAGTAGTTACTTTTAAGGGATTGTCCATTCAAAGTAATCCTTTTATCATCAAATGTCATGTAGGTGAAAAATGGGTCAGGTACTTTAGAAAATGGTGGAATAAAACAACTACCAAATTCAGGTAAGAGATACCAGTATTACAATTTAACAAGTGATAGGATTCTTATGCTGAATCTCAGAGCAGACGACAGCTACTTTTCCAGCTTGTCTGTCCTTAACTCCTCAGTCTGGAGTTACTTTCAGTTTCTAAAAGGACCTTTTGTACCCTGTGATTGCATTATTGTTCCACAATATAGTGAAAAGGGCCTATTTTCCTGTCTTTCCAATAAGATCCCCAGGAAATTTGAAGGCAGGTATTTTCTTTGTTACCAAAAACACCAGGAGTTCACTCTAGATTCTGCAGCTTGCTGCACAGAAAGCCAATTACAGAGACAGCAAGTATTGCTAAGGAAGAAGACTATTGGATACTATAGCTGAGGAGATGGGAGATCAGTCTCAAATTCATCTCCCTGACCAACTAAAATTAGGGGTTTATATAGCAGTGAAGAAATGTAACCTTGTGTGGGAAAACAGGAATTAGGGAGCAGTACGGAAGAGGAGTTAGTCAACAGGAAGCAGGTAGTCAGTTAAGCCGTTATGATCATGATGGCGAAGAGTCTGGCATCTCATTGTCCAGATACAGTGATTTGGTGAGTTTCAGCTCCTTGATATTATCTGGATGGACTACTGGCTTTCTGTGAAAGGAATTCAGATAAGACAAATGTAAGTTTCTCAAGTTTTAGGCTAGGTGTGTCAATTTCTATGTTTATTTCAAAAGAAACATAAACATCAGTTCTATGGGACAGCGGGGCTAGTTTTATTATCAAGGGGCCTTATAATATTTTACCACCTTAAACTACCAAACAATGTTATGTCAGAAATGTTATTCACATTTTGAATTCAACAGCAAGTTTTAGCAACAAATTTGGATATTACAGAAGTTAGGAATATGATTTTAATTGATATTGACAGGGTATATTTTATGAAAGAGTATAGGATGAGTTTAGCATTTGCTAAGTTTTGGTACCACTGAGAAGAAAAATTCATATGTAATCTTTTTTCACCACACAACACCCTACATATAAAACCAACATTTTTCACATGAAGATTCTTCTCAAGAAGGGGAATGACCTCCCAAGACATCTACCTCTACTTCTAAAACAGCAGTTTATTATAGCCATACAATCAAGTAGTGTTTTAAAAGCAACCTAACGTCATAATACACAGGTGAGCAGAGGTTAACATCTGGGCCATACGTTACATTCTCAGAGAAAACAAATATATCTGAATATAGCCATTACATGAAGCACTTAGTTCCTTTTCTCCAAAATAATATATATATTTTTCTTTTTACAAATGTAATGCAAACGTACTGCAGAGTATCTGGAAAACAAAGAAAATATCTAAAGAAGGAAACATGTTTTTAAAAATGGACTGTAATACCATTACTTAGGAATAGCACCCTTTAAAATGTTTTTTCAGAGGTTATTATTATAAACACATATTCAGTTAATGTTGTAGAGATCATCTAATATATTGATTTTTGTGTGTGCCCTCTACTTGTCAGAATATTAAATGCAATCTACTGCTATTTCTGTGTCTTGAAAGAAACTGTATCTGTATTTCACCATCAACACTGCCTATTTGGGAAAGGGAAGTTTCTCTTATTTGTACTTTGACAAATGTGGCTATTTCCTAGGCTGTACTGGTCACAGAGACTGTTCAAAAAAACCCTGAATCATTACATGCTCAGCGCTAGGTAGGTAGATGGGGTAGTATGGAAAACGGGGCATACATAAAACATGGTTCTGTATCCAGCATTTTTGAAGCCAAGAGCAGATTTAAAAACAGTTTTAATAGACTTCCCCTCCTCAAAATAGGAAAGGAAAAATACCAATAAAGGTATTTATTAAGAGCCAGTTTCCAGAAGACAGTGAGTTGTGAAGTTATTTTTACAGTAGATATTCATTATCCTTGCAAATATTTCCACTGATCCCTTAGGTAGGATGGCATTTTGTAGTCTTTTCATGGTTGGTTGGTACTGTGTGATTAGTTGCGGCGAGTTGGCTATGAACGAATGTGTCATGTGTCATTGCCAAGGAGTGACATGCACTGTTGGTGAGGGGCCTTGGACAGCCTTTCCTTTTCCTCGGTTTCTGTGATTGCCAAAGTTCAAGGCTCGGCTGAACAGAGACCCCTGCCTGCCCATGGTGTGCAGGTAACCTGAGAGATAAGTATACTTTGCTTTCAGCCACTGAGCTTTGGGGGTTGATTTTTATTGCAGTATAGTTTAGCCCGGTTTTACTCTTAACACTAATTGAGTATTTATGGACTGTGTGTACAACGTATTGGAATTGATGTTGAATCAGTGAATACTTCTTCCTATTTGATTATGGAAAAGGCATTAGTATGGTGTTTCAAGGGCTAAAGCAATGGCGCAGGCAAAGGTGAGCTGAGAGCAGTGGTGGAATGGACTAAATTCATAGTGACCCCACATCCAGGCGGGGAACAGTCTCTGCTCACACCTATTGTGATTGAATAATTTTTAATAGCAACTTCTTTTCTTCTCACTGGTCCTGGTTTGGATGATAAACTATGTCTTAGTTTTTCATAAACCACATGTTGACTTCTTTATCTTAACCTTTTCCTACCAAACAGATTGTATGATCTATTTGTTATTATTAACCTGATTACTGTGTTTTGGTATATTTTCATATTACTATTTTACTTCTCCTATTTTATTGTGCTATTTCTCAATATAGCCCTTGATGTTTTCATTAATATGGTTTCTTTTCTCCTGGATTATAAAATACTAGTATTTATTTAGCTCCCTACTTTATACTATGTTGTAATAAACACAGTGGAATTTATTATTTCATGATATTGTTATTACTGTTTAGCCAGTAATCACTGTCACAACAAAGCAAATACCCATGCAGAACTGTCTTCAGTCAAAAAAAGAAAATGACATCTGATACCCCAATATTACTTATTTTACCTTTTCCTAAGTTTTGTTTAGGACTCCAGGTATGACCATGTATATACTGACCTCTCTCTTGACTTCTCTCTCTCTCTCCCTGCCTGCCTGTCTGTCTGTCTGTCTGTCTGTCTGTCTCTCTCAAGTAAGTAGTGGCATCCACCTATTGAAAAATTTAGAGACCATTAGCAAATGTTTCCTGGAATCATGATTCTGGAAAATTGGTGGCAGTTGGAGAGAATAGTTCAAAAACAGTTCAATTTTCTAGTTCCTATGGAGCAAAATTACACATATATTACCATGGCAAGTCTTAAGAAAGGTATTAGGATGTCATAAATGTATTCCAGTTAACTTTCCTGGCTCAAATTTTCTCTGTTTAATTCTCTCATATATACTTTCCCTTTAACCTTTTGCCTTTATTTCTAAATGTGTGCAGTGATATATATATAAAAGAATATTTCATAATTGATATACTCCTATTTTTAAAAAATCAAATTTTTATAATCATTATAAATGAGAAGAAACTTTTGATTTCTTGAAACCCATTATCAAAATTCTGTTTTCTAAACAGCATATTTCCAGCATAGATTAAATTACCAGTATATTTGCTTACTAAGAAAGCAGACATTCCATTTAGAAGTACTACACATATTCACCGAGGTCTGTAAAGTCTGAGTCCTATGCAGTAGTTCTCAAGCGGTTCTTTGTATGCACTAGAATTACTTGGGAAGTTTTAAAGAACAGTAATGCCTGAGTTTAACCCTAGAGTCAGATTTCATTGGTTGTAGCCGAGTATCGATATAATTTTGAGTTCCTCTGGAGATTCTAAAGAGCAGTCAGTATGAAGAACTACTCTTTTAGTGGATCCCAAACTTTGGTGTGCACATTTTGGGTTGAATGGTGTCCCCCAGACAGATATGTTGAACCCCTAATCCATGGGACCTGCAAATGTGACCTTATTTGGAAATAGAGCCTTTGTAGATGTAGTCTAGTTAAGATGACGTCATACTGAAGTAGGGTGGGCCCTAAGCCGATGCCTGATGTTCTCATGAGAGGAGGGGAGTTTGGGCACAGACACACGCACAGAGAAAACACCATGAGAAGACACAGAAGTACAGAGGACACAAACGAGAGAAGGCCTTGTGAAGATGGAGGTGGAGATTGGAGTCATGCATCCACAAGTTGTAGAACACCAACGATTGCTGGCCACCACCAGAAACTGGAAGAGGAGAAGAAGAATTTTTCTTTACAGCCTTCAGAAGGAGCACAACCTCAGCCCTTCGATTTTAGAGATGCAGCCTCCAGTACTATGAGAGAATATATTTCTGCTGTTGTGAGCCACCACGTTTGTGTTGCTTAGTCATGGCAGTCCTAGGAAATTAATACAGTGCAGTATGATCCTTTGCTGATTTACTAAAGTCAGAGAAGTTCACCCCCTGTGACACATAGACGTAACTCAGTTTCTGGGAGTGGGTCCCTGGATGGGTGGCTGAAATTTGCTGCAGCTCTCTAGGCCCTTGAAGTCCCTGGACCAGCAGCCTTGGCATCCTTAGAAAAAGTCTCAGGTCCCTCACCGAATCTCCTGATTCTAACCTGCACTGGAACAAGATCACCCGATGACTCCCGGGAGTCCATCCTGCAGTCTGAGGAGCCCTGCCTCTGGAGCATCAGGAGGTGCCCCAGGGGTGGGCTTGTTTGCTGTAGCCAAAAAAATTAATTTGTAAGATGTTTAAGAATTTCATTCTCTCAGAAAATGGAGTTAGTTCTTAAAAACACAAGTATTTCCTAAACACAAAAGAGGAGCATTCATGTTTCTTTGAAAATCTAGTTGAAAATTGAGTTCAACACAAAATAATAATTCACTTGCTCTTTAAAATAAAAAAAAAACCAGTCTCATAAGTGGTTCATATCTCCATCCTTTCATTTTGAGTTCCAGGCTTTGTTTCTTTTCTTCTCTCTTTTCCATTTTTAGCTTACAGTCAATGGCTTTTCATAACGATTGGAAGGAAACATAACAAAAATCAATTTCATGACTTATTTTTCCTAACAAGGGTGGACAATGTGCTTTAGAAAAAAAGTATTCGAAATAGGGTTTTACTGTTGTTGAGCCTCCATTTTTATGTGACCCGTTTTCTCTCTTTTCTTCCTTGTCCTTTTCACTGTGTAAATGACCTACTTTGAAGTTTCAAATAAAAAGAAGTTAAAAAGGCTTTTATTTGGCTCTTGATTCTGTCTTTTTCTAGCAAATTTGGAAAAGGTCCTGACTTTGAGTATAACATGGCTGAGTGCAGAGAAGAAAAGAGAGAGCTTACCCTGACTTGTCTCTTTTTCCTGGTATGCTCACGAGAACTTCTCTAGCATGAAGACTAAGCAACTAACCTGTCAATATTTGTACTCTATGAATAGAGGCATTTGGGCAAAGAATATATATATATATATATATATATATATATATATATAATAGAGGATGTTTATCTACTTCTAAAGACATAAGATAAAAATAATTTAAGTATATTGTGTGTGGGGTGTGGGTGGGTGGGGGTGGAGGGGTGGGGGACTGTGTGGGAGTGAGTTTGGGGGGATGCGTGTGGGGTGAACTTGGGGTATAGAGGGGTGTTTGGGTGTAGAGGGGTGTGGGAGATTGTGAGGGTAGGGGGAGCTGTGTGTGGGTTGTGTGGGGTATGTGGGGCTTTGTGTGGGGTGTGTGGGTATGGGGCTATAAGGTGTATGGGGTGGGTGTGGTCTGTGTGTGGGGTGTGGGGGGATTGTAGGAGCTGTGGGGCATGTTGGGGGCTGTGTGTGGGGTGTGGGGGTTGTAGGGGGTGTGGGGCATGTTGGGGGCTGTGTGTGGGGTGTGGGGGGTTATAGGGGGTGTGGGGCATGTTGGGGGCTGTGTGTGGGATGTGGGGGAATTGTAGGGGCTATGGGGCATGTTGGGGGCTGTGTGTGGGGTGTGGGGGGTTATAGTGGGTGTGGGGCATGTTGGGGGCTGTGTGTGGGGTGTGGAGGATTGTAGGGGCTGTAAGGCATGTTGGAAGCTGTGTGTGGAGTGTGGGGGGCTCTAGGGGGTGTGGGGTATGTAGGGGGCTGTGTGTGGGGTGTGGGGGGCCGTAGGGACTGTGGGGCATGTTGGAGCTGTGTGTGGGGTGTGGGGCATGTTGGGGGCTGTGTGTGGGATATGGGGGGTTTGTGAGGGTGTGGGGCATGTTGGGGGCTGTGTATGGGGCATAGGGGGTTGTAGAGGCTGTGGGGTATGTTGGGGGCTGTGTGTGGGTGTGGAAGGGGGTTGTAGGGGCTGTGGGGCATGTTGGGAACTGTGTGTAGGGTGTGGAGGGATTGTAGGAGGTGTGGGGCATGTTGGAGGCTGTGTGTGGGGTGTGGACGGGTTGTAGGGGCTGTGGGGCATATTGGAGGCTGTGTGTGGGGTGTGGACAGGTTGTAGGGGTGTGGGGCATGTTGAAGGCTGTGTGTGGGGTGTGGAAGCAGGCTGTAGGGGCTGTAAGGCATGTTGGGGGCTGTGTGTGGGGTGTGGGGGGATTGTAGGGTTTGTAAGACATGTTGGGGGCTGTGTGTGGGGTGTGGGGGGATTGTAGGAGCTGTAAGTCATGTTGGGGGCTGTGTGTGGGGTGTGGGGGGATTGTAGGGGGTGTGGGGCATGTTGGGGGCTGTGTGTGGGGTATGGGGGGATTGTAGGGGCTGTAAGTCATGTTGGGGGCTGTGTGTGAGGTGTGGGGGGATTGTAGGGGCTGTAGGGCATGTTGGGGGCTGTGTGTGGGGTGTGGGGATATTGTAGGGGGTGTGGGGCATGTTGGGGGCTGTGTGTAGGGTGTGGAGGGATTGTAGGGGGTGTGGGGCATGCTGGCGGCTGTGTGTGGGATGTGGGGAGTTATAGGTGGTGTGGGGCATGTTGTGGGCTGTGTGTGGGTGTGGGAGGGATTGTAGGGGGTGTGGGGCATTTTGGGGGCTGTGTGTGGGGTGTGGACAGGTTGTAGAGGGTATGGGGCATGTTGGGGGCTGTGTGTGGGGTGTGGACAGGTTGTAGGGGGTATGGGGCATGTTGGGGGCTGTGTGTGGGGTGTGGAGTGGGGTTGTACGGGGTGTGGGGTGCTGTGTGTGGTGTGTGGACTATGAGGATGTGTGTGTGATGTGTGTGTGTGTGTTGGCGTATGTGGGGGTGTGAGGGTATGGGGGAGCCTTGGGGGTTGTGGGGGGGCTGTGGGGGTTGTATAGGGGACGGTGGGTGGGGGATGTGTAGAAGATGTGGGGGGTGAGTTGTGGAGTGGGTGGAGGCTGTGGAGGGGAGTGGGTTAGGTGCGGTATGTGGGGTTGTGTGTGTGGTGTGTGTGCGTGGGGGTTGTATGCTGTGTACTTATGTGTGTGTGTGCTGGGGGTGGTGTTAGAGACCTGGGATTCATTCTCTCTTGGATGCTTTGATGCCAGCACAGGGCCATCCTCAATAGTATATGATGACAATGATTGCATTCTACTTAAAAAAGAAAAAAACAACTCTATGTAACTGCTGAAACAAATTGTTGATGTAATTATTTGTTAAAATTTGTAGGACATTGTAGTCTTCTCCAGAGAAAATTGCAATCATGGTTCCTTCCAGATAAAATTCCCTCTGCCACTGCACAGTTTGGTGACTGCCTCTCTAATGCTCGTCCCTGTGAGCACAGGTGGAAGTGTCTCGTTCGCCTTGGGTCACCAGGAAACGAACACCTGCAGTATCATTTCAGCGTCATCTAGGAGGGGCCTGTTTTCTCTCCTGAAAGTGATGAGTAAGTTGGCGTGAATGTCATGCTTCAGAAATGGAAAGTTTGTTAGTAGTCATTTAGTATGGACCCATCACAACATTAAACTACAATACTCAAATGGTTCTTCCAAGAGGAATGTAAGATGGAAACGTAAGCCTCAAGGCTCGTGTGAATTAAGCTGCATAGAAGGTGAGGAAGGCAGGCTGGAGTTGGGTTAATCCAACAGAGCAGAGATTTCTGGCCAAGGATTCTGGGCCTCGGTTCTCTGAGGGAGCTGCTGGCAGGGGCGTGAGCTGCTCTCAGGACTGCAGTGTTTCCTTCAGCTGGAAGCATCTGAGACTCCATCCACAGCAGGAGTGTGAGGCCCCACGGATGATGAGATTCCCTGTGTATTTTTCAAGTGTGAAATAAAGACTGGTTTACATCGTGGTATTTCTTAACCCAGGACATTAGGAAGCTGTTACCTGTAAAATTAGACATGCAGAGACATGAGCCGCTACTGAGGGTGTGGATACATTTAGCCCCAGGCTCTGCCTTTTTCAGAGCCTCACGTGTGAATCCACTGCAAACACCTTTCTGCAAGGCTGAGGTCAACACTCCAGCTCAGACACCTGTTATGAAGTCACACTTAGAGTCTGCTGGGCTCCTGTGTCGCTCCCAGACCCTGTCAGCCCATCATGCCCTCTGTCCTGGCAATAATAACTCACCTGCTGTCCTCCTAGATGCGCAGGACAGCCCCTGATACCCAGGAGGGTGCACCTGGCAGACATGGCTGGCCCATGGTGGTCCACTGAACAAGCAATTTTACCAAACCTCAACCCTCAGCACAACCTGTGCTCATGATGAAACAAGATGCCTCTGTAACATATGAACTCAGTCAAAACGTGAACATTATTCAAGCCACCCAAACATTAGCTACCCGAGACACCCTTGCTGGCTAATCTGAGTGATGCTACTTCTTGACTAATTACAGCCTTAGCCTGGCTCTTGTCCTCACTCCTTAGAGATGAGGTTTACCGTGAGCTGATCCATGTCCTGACAGCATCCAACACACAGAATATCCCTGCTTCCTTGAACACCCTCTAAAAGTACCTGACACAGTCCACATCCTATAGGTCCGTCTTGCTGCAATGCCCGCAAAGCCTCCCTGCCTGCATTCTCTCTCATTGCAGCCATGGGAACCCTCACGTGTTTAGCCTCAGGTGTCTCTGCAGGTCTTAGTGAAGAGTACTGGCACTCTTTCCCCCCTTCACAATGCCTGCTTCCCTCATCCTTTGCCTAATAAGTATTTCTTGAATCCCAGCTGGTTATTCTAGCCCTTGCCAGCTGCTCTCCTCCCTAGTCAAGTGATTATTATGTTGCCATCTTTTAACAAACGTTTTGGAAACTGTATACTGGAGGATTGGCCTCAATTGACCTACACTGAAACTCTTCAATTGCCCTGTTGGGACACTTTGGTACTGGATAATTTCAGACAACCTGAAAGCTCTAGGCAGGGAAACTTCTTTGCATCCTTCATTGCAATCCCTGGGGCTGAATCCACTCTTTTAGCCCCGCACCAGCTCAGTGTTGTTGAGTGAATGACAGGTTTTGTACCATAGCCTGCTTGATATGTGACATTCTTAGAAATGTTCAGGCATAAACTTGTTGGATCTCTGCATTGGGAAATGAGTGTGAACCAGTCATCAGCAGCACTCTTCCAAATAGACGTTTCTCTGATGATATGATTCATAGAAGCTGAAGGAGAGGAATAATTTCTTGCCTCTTGGTGATCAGTTATGGATAACTTTTGCTTAGAGGTGAAGGCACAGTGAATTGTGGCTCATACATATCAAATGATTTCTGACTTCAAATTCTTAAATATATTCCATTTACATATTGCATGGCTATTTTGACTATCTGAACTCTAAAGTGAAAATGTCAAAATCCTGACTTCTGTGGGGAAGTTTTTTCTTCCTGTATATGGCATCTCTCTTCTTAAATTAGCTCTAATTGTTTTATAGATATATATGTATTTCTTTCAGGGACCAATCACAGAAGTCTGGAATATCCAGACTGGAAAGTCACAGTTTATATTGGCTTTTGAGTTTTGTTCCAGTTTTCTTAGTAGCAGTAGGCTAATTTAATTCATTCCACAAAATTGAATGGATTACGGAATCAGGTCAAATCTCCCCACCCCACATGGCTGGAAGAGTCTGACTCTGATATGTTTTATAAAGAGCCTGACTTACAGCTTGCTCTTGAGTTTTTTAAAAAAAAAAAAAAAAGGTCCTTCAATATAGTTTTGCATATTTACATAAGGTTACATCCCTAAGTGATTAAGACAACTAGTGCAGTTAAACTAGTCACTTTCTTTTAGTGGAAGTCTAATCAGGTCTCTGATACCCCAGGCAGCGGCTCCCCTGCAGAAGTTCAAGGCCCTCTTTGCTCTCTAATCACTATAGAGCCAGCCTCCTCTCCACCTGCTGGGAGTGTTTTGACAGAAAGCAAGGGCTTGGCCCTCAGCAGCCTCTGATCCCTCCAATAAATAAGGCTGCCGATCTTCACGCCTCCTCTTCCCTCTGCCCCACTTCAAATCCTGTCCTCCTGTGTAAACCTTTAACTTTTTTTATTGTATGGATTTTAACGTTCATTATGCTGGCTACTTTGAGTGTTTTTAGAGACAAAAAGGAATGCACATATCAGAATTCAATGCAAATTCAGAAATTAAGCTTTTTTTTTTTTTTTTTTTTCCACCTTGTGCAGGCTAAGGCTTCCCTATTAATTAAAGAGCTGCACTCCAGCTCTCCAGTCATAAAAGGACAGCAGCCAACTGCTGTGGGCTGATTTTGGGGCTGCCTTTGAGTCAACCTGAGCTGATTTGTTTTATGGAATGACTTTTTCTCTTTTAAAGTCGATCTACAGGAATCAGCCTCATCTGCTGTGTGTGTTGAGAGGTGGGGATGGGGGAGGGATGTTTCAGACTGAGCGTGGACCAGAACTGCACTTGGAGACTTTCATTGAAAAGAGAGGAGAGATTTCCAAAGGTTGTATTTTCCTTCTGGTTGGAGCCTCTCATCCACACTGTGGTAAGTGGGTCAGCTCTGGTTCACTCTTCCTTTTAGAAGAACAGGACAAATCCATGCAGAATTAACTCTGCATTTTCCACAAGTGAATTTAAGTTCCCTTGTTTTAACTTTAAAATGTGCATATGTCAGTATCAAAAGCTTTTTCTTCGCTTTGGTTTTGTTTTTGCTTTCTGATAGCTAGATTCAGCTCAACCTAATTCGATCATTTTCTTAAAAAATTTAGCTCTAATTAAAGCTATTAAAAAAGTCTCAGTTCTGAAAGTCTTCATGAGTGAAGATGAAATGTTGAAAAATTTTGAAAGACAGATAAAAAAGTGATTTTGTCAGGTATAAATGCTTTAGTAAAATCTTGTGTACAATTTAAGATTGAAGCTCATAATAGAAAATAGTATTTTTTTCTTATTCAGGAACACATACACATACATTTTAAATGCCTGTATAATATGTCTAATACAATTAAAACTGACACCTTTTTTTAACAATGTGCGATGTGTTTTGCATATATCATATTTTCACAAAACATAATGTGCTTTTTGTAGAAACAGTGTATCTGGGTTATCTGAATTATTCAGCCTTGGCTTTTTTTATATAAAGCAATAGCCACCATTTGATAGACAAAATCTAGTGTTAGATCAGCAGGGTGACTAAGTTTACAATAATCTACTGTACCTTTCAAAATAGAAGAGAATATTTCAAATGTTTCTAATATAGCGAAAAGACAAATTCTAAAAGTGATGGATCCCAAGGACAGTGATTTGATCTGTAAAAATTAGATGAATGTGCTAAATTATCACATGTACCCTGAAACTATATACATCTATTATGCATCAATAAAAATTAAGGTAAAAAGTAATAGCCATTATTTATGAATGCTTCCTTTATTCAGATGTTAGATCTTTAATGCATTATTTCACTACATACTTACAACAAACTCATGAGTTAGACATTTTTGTTACTCTCTTAAGATATATGTTTATAAGAAAGTGACACACACACATGGTTAAAGTAAACCAAATAGTACTGAAAGTTCACAAGGAAAACCTACAATCTCTTTGCCCCATAGCCATCCGTACCTAGTTTTGTACCCCAGAGCAAAACATTTAACTATTTATGTCTTCAGATCTTGGGGGATTTGCCTCCAGGTTCCTAAATAATATGTCAAGTCTGCAATTGTTTATTTTTTAAGATGGTGTCTTATGTATATCTTGCTATTATGGATAGGGATTCAGCTCAGCCTACACCATTCTGCATCTCCTACCACCCCATTGTGTTTGATACATACATGTAACTTTCAGTTTTTCTCCTGTCAGTCACCTTGGTAACTTCAAAAACCCTTAAGCCTATATTTATTGTTCTATCAACTATAGACAGTGTTTCTCAACTCATTTTATAAAATGCAATTGGTAGCTCTTCTTCCCTCTCCTGCCCTTCCATTCCCCTCTACTTTCCAAACTCTATCAGCCATGGCTTGCTTTTGATCGGCTTGAAACATATGAAATTGCTGATGTGTGATTACTGGTGGTTTCATGTGGTTATGGTCAAGGTAAAGAACGTTAGATTGTGTTTCATAACCATTGTAAAGTCTTCCATATCTGTGGGATGGTTTCAAGGTGGAAAACCAATTCATATTACTTATTATCTTATAATTCTGTAAATGTGTTTATAAAACAGGGATACATAATAGAAAAAGATAACTTTTCCCTCTTTACCAGCCCTTATTGCAAGCGAGAAGTTGCCTAACAGTAATTCTTTTGAAGAGTCCACCATTCCCTCACGCATGGCTGCCCCACCTCTGAAAATACCATTAGTACTGAAAAGGTGAATCACCAGCACCTTGGAGATAGCTGCCTTAGTGAGACATGGAAACGGGGGGAAGAGATCAATATCAGTGTTACTTTCCTTGGTTTATTCTGCCAACATTTATTGAGAAACTGCCATGAGCCAGAGATTGTGTGACAGGGCACAGAATGAATCACCAGTGAATCTGATTCCTGCCTTCAAGTTGCTGACACTCTACTGGTAGTAATTTGTGTGTGGCTCTCCACAAATAAACATTGGAGTGATGGAGAGAGAGAGACACAGACAGAGAGAGAGATGGAGACCATTAAACTTCTCACCTCTAATACAGAAATAGTAAAATTCTTATTCGTGTTAAGTGGTCTGGAAGATTTTGTATTTCCATAATTTTAAGAATTAAGTTAAATTTTACATAACAAACCAAACCGAATTGTCTTTCCATGGTAGAACAATATTTTTAAAGGTTGTTATTCAAGTGATAGGTTGAGGCTTTTTGTTTTGTTTGTCTTTTAGCTGCTACTGTCAAAAATATGAGTTGAAAGTGTTCATTTTCTGTTACTGGACTTGCTGATTCATAGAAAAAAAGTTTTAATTGTGAAATAGGTAGTTTTGTTTCACATAATCAGAAACTCTTAAACAACCTTTGTTCATCAAATCCCCCCTACTCTTACACCTTCTCAGGGCAATGTTGTCCTGAGAACTTACATGATTTGTAGAGATAAGTATGATCTCCACTCATTCCGTTTTTATTCATTGGAACATAAAACTGCTTTGATTGAGATCAAGTACAAGAAATCTGTGTTTGAACAACTGGAGTACTGAACAAAATTACCTGTGGTTTATTTCTCCTTGTATAGGTACTCTTTTTTCCCTAATATCTTGGGAAAATAAAGATTGTGTTCAGTCTAGGCTGTCACTTTATAATTCAAGTATTGGTCACAGGTCACAGTCTGCTTATAGCTAAGAAGGCCATGTATACCACATGGAAGAGTGTCTGGATTGCAGCACTCCATTCCTATGTTTGACATCAGTGAAGAAGTAGAGCTATCTCAAATGCTACTCAATGGCACACACACACACACACACACACACACACTCACACACACACACACACACACACAAAATCAAATGCCCACTGTGAGGTTTCTGTGAATTCCTAGGGAGCTAAAATTTTTTATGGTTCCTTTTGGCTCTAAATTACTCCTCCACCAATTACTATAATTTTCTGTTTGTCTTACAAAACTCACATGCTTTCCCAGTTTTGGGTGGAGAGAGTTCAGAGATGAAATGAGGCCCTTTCTTTGGACCCTTGAACAGGGATGGAAAGAAAAGTAAACAACAGAAAATCCATTCACAAAGGCCATTTCTGAGCATAGCAGACTTTATGTAAAGTTTGGGGAAATTTTCTTCAATTCCATGTCCAGTAATTTGGCCATCCATTTGCACAATCATCCATTGTATTTTTAGACACACCCCCTGGACTTATTTGTACAAACAAAATTATTCAGATGAAAAAAGTCAGCAGTACCTCTCTAATTACTCCTATTTACCCTAATCCTTGACTTTTTAAGATCACATTTTCTTGGACTCTGATTCTGATGCAAAACTTTTGGCAACATTTCCCTGAGAGAGTGTAAGGGTAGGGGGAAATTGATGAACAAAAGTTGTTCAAGAGTTTCTAATTATGTCAGACAAAACTGCATTTGTACTTTGGCTCTGTTATTTACTGATCATTGGCATTGCTTAATTTGCTGAGCTTCTCTCTAAGTTGTAGCCTCCTTGTATGAAATGTGGGTAATTACAACATTTTACCTACCACACAGAGCTGTGAGCATTGAATAACACAATGCATCAAAGGTGCTTAGCATTGTGTCTAGTAACTGGTAAGAAGACAGTAACTTTCCTTTGTTAACATTGTATTATTAATGCTGCTGCTGTTGACCTGTATACATTCAGAAGACCTTAAGTTTCGTCAATCATCTCTGGAAATTTTTACTACTACAGAATTTACTACATTTAAAAATAGTTCCCTAGGAGAGAAACAAAACTACAAGACAAAAGATAAATGGCGGGGAAAACCATACCCTAGAGCTAGTGTCATGACTGAACGATTTAACTTTCTGTTAGACATTCTAGACTTTGAAGTATAAATACTTTGAAACTTAGCAACCATGATATGAACAGGAACACTATTTTTTCTTTCATTTTATGGTTGCTTTTGCAAAATTTAGTAAATGTAGCCCATAACAGACCTTTATTAGTGATAACAGTCTTGCCTTAAATGACAACCATTTATTTTACTATGGATTTTTGTAAGTAAATAAGCCTTTTCAACTTTATATTTTCCAGCAGGTCTTATTGAAAATGGCATTATTTTTATACCACTTTTCCTCATGAAGATTTTTTAAATTTTATTTTGCAGAAAGAAATATGAAGAGAGAGAGAAAAAAATCATCCCAATTCCTTTCTACTTGAGGGCTTCTTGTGTGGCTTTGAACTCGGCAGGTAGGGTATTTTGACACATATAAAAGCCTTACAAAGGAACCACATTTTTTATGAGGTAGACAGAGCTCACTGTGGATGTGTGCTTCATTCAATGCCCCGTTTCCCTTTGCAGATGTGTGTCCCATGGAGCACCGCAACTGAATTTTAAGCTTTTGAAAGTAACATCTAGTATTTGATGAATTTGGACTGTGTTGTAAAAAAGTGGAAAATTGGAAAGCTTCCTAAAACCTGTTAGAGAATTTCCTATTATTTATTTTAGCTATACACCACCAACAGAGTAATTATTTGAACCTTAATAGGTTCCAACCCAATAATTTTTTTAAAAAATAAGAAGGAACATAATTTTAAATCACACACACACACACACACACACACACACACATATATATATATATATATATATATATATATATATATATATATATATAAATTGTATGCAAAGGAAACCAAGAGGAATACCAAATTAATTATTCTCTGCTTAAAGAACTATAAATCAGATTGTCAGCTAAAACTCAGATTAGGGGCTAATTTATTTATTTTTTAATATGACAGTATAGTAATTTGGTTTCAAATTTCAAGATGATTCCAAATTCTTCCATGCAGTGTATATGAGGAGGCTGTGCCCAAAGAAGTTATTAAACAATCCTAGGGACCCAGAGGCTATGCACATTCACCTGCATCCCAGACCTTTGTCCCAACTTCCAACCCACCCTGAACCTACATTTTTGTATTTCTAGTCCTTGTATTTGGAATAAGGCAAGGTAGGCAATAGGTAAACACTGCTGAGTGTTTGGTTATTTGGCTTTTATGTTGTCTTGAGGCAGTTTACCAACACATTCAGGAAACTGCAGCTATTCCTCGGGCCTCTCAGTTTGGGAGAATGTGACTTTGCAATTGGTGCTCTCGATTCTTTTGACCTGCTGTGGACTCAATGTGACTCAACCAAATTCATAGTTGAACCCAGATCCCCAGTGTGATTGTATTAGGAAGTGGGGCTGTTGGGAGGTGAGGAAGTTACAATGGTGGGGCCCTCATGATGGGATTAGTGCCCTTATAAGAACACATACTAGAGTTTTTTTTCTCTCTCTCATTGTCGTGTGAAAATATGGTGAAAATATAGCCCAGGAAGAATGCCACCACCAGACTTCAGGTCTGCCAGTGCCTTGATCCTGGACTTTACAGCCTCGTAACTCTGAGAAGTACTTGTCTGTGATTTTAGCCACATGGCCTGAGGCATTCTCTTTTAGCTGCCTGAACTGACTGAGGCACTACCTGCACAGGCATACAGCATTTCATCAGTTTTTATAGGATGTAGACCTCTTGCCCCTTTGGTTCTTTGTAGCCTGTTTTTCCTTTCCTTAACTCTTGCCTCTTTGATGCACTCTTTGGTAGTCATTTTCTATAAAATTGCAACCTTAAAAGAACATGTATAGATTTTTAAGACATTGGTAAGAGGTTTGAAGATGTTTTGACAGTAATTTAATTCCTTCTTCCAAGGGAATTTTTTGAAAATTAGCCTAGTATAGAACATGTCACTAATAACTGAAAACATTAAAATGTAACAAAATTGGGGAAAAATTACATGTCATGCTGTAACTGTGGCCTAGGGCCTTGCTTTTGAGAAATCAATCTGTCTTGACTTTGAAATATTAAATAAGGCTACATTGGAAGTGGTAGTTTGGCCCTGCAATATTCTGAACAATACTGAGGAATATTTTCACTCCAGAAAATAGTTCACTATTTGTAGAAGAACCTTCATTTCGAAACTACCACCAATGGAATCCATTTTCCGTCTCTACTCCTGCAGCTTTCTCTTATTGACTAAAAAGTTTCTACTGAATTTGAAGGCAAAACAAGAGAAACTGTAACACCTGCTATGAAGTAGAGGAACAGGTATAGAAAACATATCCTGAATTGAGGGAACATTCCTGGAGAAAGAACCTGGAAAAATGTCCAGTTTCCATGTAAGCCCTGGTTATGCAGTATATGGTTTGAAGTGAAATAATGAGTCTATTGAAATGTATAGAATAAAAGAGGACTTAGACTCAGACTCTAAAATAAATAACCAAGGATTTGCTCTTTGTTTTAAAAAATATATTCCAAGGGAGTATCCTGAGAATTCATGAAACATGTATCTCACCTAAAAACCAGCAGAGAATTAGATTTGATGTGTGTCATGATTGTGTTGGGGATGAAAAGATAGAAGAAACAGCCAGTTTTGTTAATTAGGAAAACCCTGGACATATTTATATTATCTTACAATGTTGTCATCAATCTAGGAGGCATTAAATTGACTACTTTTCCTAATAGAGATAATGCGTGTGTTTTGAATTGTTAATTGGCTCTAAAATTAGATTTAGCATATTTCTAAATTGAACCAAAGGTGGGAAAAATTCATGGGCTTAATCTGAAATAGGTTATTCATCAACTTCATATACAACTTTGTTTTTTTATGATTTTAGATGTTGAATCTTTGAAATAACATTTATATTATCTAATGATAACTTTTGATTTTTGGATAGGTCATTGTCTTTACATTTTAAATTTAAGCTTCTTTTTTGCTTTCAATTCATGTGATTAACTTCTTGGATGAACTTGTTAGTTGTCTGTCACTGCAAGTTCATTTGAATGGCTTATTTTTTGACTTACAGCACTATCTATATTTTGCTATATTTAGTAGTTTGATGGCTATGTTTGTACCAGCTTAAATGAACAAAGGAAGGTCAATAAATCATCTTGTTACAGCTAACACATATGCTTATGCTATTTTCTTGTCTCTGAGTCAAGCCTTAATAGCTTATTCTTTTCCAAATCTTTTTTTCTTAAACGCTAGTGATTCTTGATCTATAACAAATACATTCAATAAATATATTGAGTACCTTGTATTAGTCTGTTATTACACTGCTACAAATAAATACCTGGGACTGGGTAATTTATAAAGAAAAGAGACTTAATTGATGCACAGTTCTGCATGGCTGCGGAGGCCTCAGGAACCTTACAATCATGGCAGAAGGGGAAGCAAACATGGCCTTGGGCAGGCAAGAGAAATGCAAAGTGAAGGAGGAAGAGCCCCTCCTAAAACCATCAGATCACATAAGAACTCACTATCACAAGAACAGCATGGGTGAACTACCCCCATGACTAATTACTCCTCCTGAGGTCCCTTCCCCAACAGTGGGGATTATAATTTGGGTAGCAATTTAAGATGAGAGTTGGATGGGGATACAGAGCCAGACTGTATCAGTGCCTATACTGTGTATAACCTAGTGAGACATACTAAGATATCTTGGTGAAAAAGACATCCCTGCGCCAAGGAACTAAATCTGAAACTCCCTTTTGGGAAGGCCAGGCAAGGACTAAAATAGTGACTTGTAAGAAAGAATGTATTAGTGAGACCAGGGAAATGAAGTAACGTTTAGCAAAGTATGGACAAAAATCATAGTGAGTGAATGGGGCCATTTATTGCAATGGTAATAGCACAAAAGAACTAGCAGAATAATCAAGGCAAAGCTGAGATGCTAGTGAAGAAATTCTTGACAATACTACCTCAAATATTAACATTGAAGTTGACTTAAAGTTTTGAATTATTGAAGTCATCTTTAATGTATAAGTTTAGGTCCTAGAGTCTGAACTTTTCTATATAAATTTTAGTTTAATACTTGATTTTTCTGATTTTGATGAATATTTCATTAGCTGATTTTTATTTTATGGAAGGATTTTAAATAAGCACTTACCAACTTAATTGCAACTGTGTTTCTGTTTTTCTCACTACATTGTCAGCCTTGGAGGGCAGGCACAATGTCTGTTTTTCCACTTGCGTACCTCTGCACAGTTCATGGCAATGGGTAATATGTTATTGAATAAATGTTTGGATGCATAGATGGATGGATGGATTGGTGGTTGTCTAGATGGATGAATGGATTTGGAATGTCCCAGCAGGATTATGTACATTTGAAATGTTCTATCCGTGTGTATCCATTTCTACTTTTTCAGGAATTACCATTGGAGTGTTCTGTGGGAAACAATCCATATCTGGTAGTGACAATGGGTTTTGATAATAAGCAAAGCCCTTCTATCCTTTATCATAGTCCTGCATCACAGTTATATGCTTGTTCAGTTATATATGATCATTTCTTAAAGGACTGACTCTTAGACATAATATGGACTCCTGTGAAAGAACTATACTGGAAACCTAAATATAGCCATGAGTGCCAAGAATATAATTACTTCTGCTTTTAAAGAGTCAGTCTTAGTAATCTATCTTTGCTTATCTTACAGGAATATTCATCATCTGATTTGCTCCATATGAAAAAAATCCCTTCCAATGTCCAAGTACCCTGCAATGTTTTAGGGTACTGATGTGGTCTGACTCTGTGTCCCCATCCAAATCTCATCTTGAATTGTAATCCAAATTATAATCACCACATTTTGGGCAAGGGTACACATGGGATGTGATTGGATCAGGCGGGCGGTTCCCCCATGCTGTTCTCGTGATAGTGGGTGAGTTCTCATGAGATTGATGATTTTATAAGGGGCTACTACTCCTTCACTTTGCACTTATCTCACCTGCCACCATGTGAAGAAGGACTTGTTTGCTTCCCCTTCTGCCATGATTGTAAGTTTTCTGTGGCCTCCCTAGCCATGCAGAACTGTGAGTTAATTGAACCTCTTTCCTTTATAAATTTCCCACTTTTGGGTATTTCTTCAAGTAGCATGAAAATGAACTAATATAGTAAATTGATACCAGGGTGGTGGGGCTATCAAGATAACTAAAAATATGGAAGTGACCTTGGAACTGGGTAACAGGCAAAGGTTGAAACTGTTGGGAAGGCTAAGAAAAAGACAGGAAAATGTGAAAAAATCTGGAACTTCATAGGGACTTATTGAATAGTTCTGACCAAAATTCTGATAGTGATATGACAATAAAGTCCAGGCTGAGGTACTCTCAGATGCAGATGAGGAACTTCTTGGAAACTGGAGCAAAGGTCACTCTTGCTACGCTTTAGCAAGGAGACTGATGGCATTTTCCCCCTGCCCTAGAGATCTGTGGAACTTGAACTTGAGATAGATTATCTGAAATTGGCACTTATGTTTAAAAGGGGAAGCAGAGGATAAAAGCTTGGAAAAGTTGCAGCCTAATGATGTGATAGAAAAGCAAAATCTGTTTTCTAGAGAAATTCAAGTCTGCTGCAGAAATGTGTGTAGGTAATGAGGAGCCAAATGTTAATCACCAAGACAATGGGTAATTTGTCTTCAAGGCATGTCAGAGACCTTCTCAGCTCCTCTCATTACAGGCTAAGAGGCCTAGGAGAGAAAAATGGTTTTGTGGGTAGGCCCAGGACATGTTACCAAGTGTCCCAGCTGCTTCAGCTCCAGCCATGGGTAAAAGCCAAGGTACAGTTTAGGCCATTGTTTCAGAGGGTGAAAGTCCCAAGCCTTGGCAGCTTCCACATGATGTTGGGTAGACAGAAGTCAAGAATTGAGTTTTGGGAGCGTCCACCTAGATTTCAGAGGATGTATGGAAACGCCTGGATGTCCAGGTAGAAGTCTGCTGCAGGGGTGGAGCCCTAATGGAGAACCTCTGCTAGGAAAGTGTAGAAGGGAAATACGGGGTTTTAGCCCCCACACAGAGTCCCCACTCCTAGTGGAGCTATGAGAAGAGGGCCACAATCCTCCAGACCCCAGAATGGTAGATCCACTGACAGCTTGCACTGTGAACCTGGAAAAGAAACACTCAATGCCAACCCATGAAAGCAGGGTACATGAAGCTGTACCCTGCAAAGCCACAGGGATGGAGCTGCCCAAGTACCTGGAAGTCTGCCTCTTGCATCAGCATGACCTGGATGTGAGACATGGAATCAAAGGAGATCATTTTGGAACTTTGAAGTTTAATGATTGCCCTGTTAGACTCAAATTGCACGAGGCCTGTAGCCCCTTTGTTTCGGCTCATTTTTCCCATTTGGAACTGGTGTACTTATTCAATGCCTGTATCCCTACGACATCTAGGAAGTAACTAACTTGCTTTCAGTTTTACAGGCTCATAGGTAGAAGGGACTTGCCTTGTCTTGGTTGAGACTTTGGGCTTGGACTTTTGGGTTAATGCTGGAATGAGTTTAGACACTGGAGAACTGTTGGGAAAGCATAATTATGTTTTGAAATGTTAGAAATATGAGATTTGGCAGGGGTCAGGGACAGAATCATATGATCTGGCTTTGTTTCCCTACCCAAATCTCATCTTGAATTGTAACCTGAATTGTAATCCCCACGTAACATGGGAGGGACCATGTGGGAGGTGATTATATCATAGGGGTGGTTCTCCTATGCTATTCTCATGATAGTGAATGAGTTATAAGATCTAATGGTTTTTTAAAGGGATTTCCCCACTTATCTCAGCACTTCTCCTGTGCCATATGAAGAAGGACATGTTTTCTTCCACTTTTTCCATGACTGTATGTTTCCTGAGGCCTTCCTAGTCATGCAGAACTGTGAGTCAATTAAACCTCTTTCCTTTATAAATTCCCCAGTCTCAGGTATGTTTTCCTAGCAGCATGAAAATGAACTAACACAGTAAATAACAAACTGATACATATACTTGCTCCCAGACTCTTAGAGTGGTAGTGTTGGTATAGAAAGAAAGGAACCCCCATACCTCCACTGCCTCTTGTGGAGCTTTTTGGGACTGAACTCAGTGTGCTCACACTTTCTCCAAAGCCAGCCAATAACACAAGAGCGCTATGTACCTTCTCACCCTTTACAGTCCTTCCAGCTGCCATGCTTCTGCTAAACCTTAACTACTGGTTGTCCTCTTAGGGTTTCACCCCTCCCTTCTCTCTTGTGTCTTTCCCTGTAATTCTGATCTTATAGTGCTCTCCCTCAGCTCAATCTCAGCATGTCTAAAAACTGCTTATATTAAAAATAGGCAGTGTAAACATCATCAAGCTTCCCTTGATTTTCTCAGCTAGTCGGGATCTCTTTCCCACAGCACTTTGTAATTCTAACGATCAATAATTATCACTTTCAGTTTTGCAGATTTCTGGGAACTCTGATTTTAGTTTCTATCATTGCTTTGGAAGCTTCACATGATCATTTCAGTCATGCACATAGGCCTAGGGTGGCATCTAAATGTGACCTTTGCTGCATGCATCAGGAGCCTGTTATCCAGCCTTTGTAGCTCCCGGTGGCATGGCCTCTGCCTTTTCCCTGCTCCCCTGTAGCTACGTGGGTGTTTTCTTGGTTCCTCTACTAATAATTTGCCATTATATATGAGTGGCCCATGCTGCACACACTGCTTAGGAGCCTTCCCCTAACTAATGCTGATTCGTCATGCACACCTCATCTTAAAGCCTCCTCATCAAACCTGGCCAGAACCCTCCCTCCCACCCCAACTGCTAAATTACCCCTTTCCCATTCTTCGCTTTCATCATAATCTATTCCTGACTTTCATGGCATTTTCACAAATGCTATATACACATTAAACATAATAAATACACACACACATAAATGCATATATATCTGTGCATAACCAAATAAATATCTGAACTAATTTAACCAAAATTGATTTTTTTTTTTTTGAGGCAGAGTCTCACTCTGTCATCTAGGCTAGAGTGTGGTGGCATGATCCTGGCTCACTACAACCTCTGCCTCCCAGGTTCAAGCAATTCTCCTGCCTCAGCCTCCTGAGTAGCTAGAATTACAGGCATGCACCACCAGGCCTGGCTAATTTTTTGTATTTTTAGTGAAGACTGGGTCACCATATTAGCCAGGATGGTCTCAAACTCCCAACCTCAGGTGATCCGCCCTCCTCGGCCTCCCAAAGTGCAGGGATTATGGGTGTGAGCTACTGTACAATGATATTTTTGAAAGTATATCTTTGTTACCAAAATCAATGTAAAAGAAATTTTTAGCCTTCATTTCTTGAAGGACATTGAAAGGGACCCAATGTGTGACCCCAGCGACACTCTTCACAATCTGTCTTCCTCGCTGCCTTATTTTCCATAGGCAGGTTCAACACCTCTCACTAGCCAACAACTCAAGCTCCTCTGCAGGCCAGCCCGTGAAGCTATGGAGTCCCTGGAAGGTTCCTCCTCATTCTTCTCATGGCCTTCTCCTTTTCTTTCTCTTTGATCTGCCCAGCCTGTCTTACTCTGTATCACATACAGCTGAAGCTGCAGGCTTTGCACTGGTGAGAAAGGGCTAGAAACGGGCTGCAGAAAAAGGGAAGATGGGAGGAGCGCTCTCAGGCCCCTGGGCCACCGTGTTTCCTTAATGCTTAGCCTTCCTCTAGATGGTGATTCCCACAAGGGGAGGGCCTAGGTCTGTTCTGTTCATGGCACATACACCAGCCCAAAACAGGTGCTCAATGATATCAGCCAAGTGAATGAATGATGGAACAATTTTGAAGTCATTAAACGGATGAGTAAATGTAGTACTGAATGAAAGACACTAGAGGGAGATCACAGAAGGACGTTGGCAGCACCAGCACTGCAGAAACCGAGACTCAGCTGTGCTTGATAGGGTGGAAATGCCATTTCTGCTTCTTTGTCTTAAATTTAAAAAAAAATTAAAAATAAAAGTTAATTATATATAGATAGATGATAGATTTATTTATCTGAACTGAATCTGACACAGATCCTTTCTGTGTTTAATATAGGTCATGATGGTCCTACCATTTGTAGAATAATGTAAGGCTGAAGATAGACACTCTAAGAAGATACTCATTTGAGTAAAAACCTCATGGCATGGCCCTGCATAAATGGATTGGCTGGAATGAGCACCACTACCAGGCATCTGAAAGGCTGCACACTTGAAGGAGTGCTGGGGAGGAAAATACAGGGCTCAGAAGGAAAGTGTCAGACCTTCTCCTTTATAGGAGAAACAGGAAATTATTTAGGAACAAGCAGAATAAAGTTCGTGTGAAGCTCTGGGACTGACTGATTGTTATACCTGAAATGGGTATGCAGGCTTACTCTTTCTTCAACCTGGACAGTCACCTCTCTAGACATTGTTTGTCCATCTGTAAAATGGGACTAACAGTAGTAGTATGAAGTTTGTAGGGTGAAGATGTGGCAAGGATTAAAAGAGGGAGAGCACATAAAGACTAACACAGGGACCAGACCAGCACACACATAGTCAGAATGTACTATGCGCGCTCCATTAAGGCCTTTCTGTGAAATTGCTTAAATTTTCTAACCTATGTCTACCTCAGCCATTTTCTCTCTTGGACTCTTTTTTTTTTTTTTTTTTTTTTTTGAGACTGAGTTTCACTCTTGTTACCCAGGCTGGAGTGCAATGGCATGATCTCGGCTCACTGCAACCTCCGCCTCCTGGGTTCAGGCAATTCTCCTGCCTCAGCCTCCTGAGTAGCTGGGATTACAGGCACGCGCCACCATGCCCAGCTAATATTTTGTATTTTTAGTAGAGACGGGGTTTCACCATGTTGACCAGGATGGTCTCGATCTCTTGACCTCATGATCCACCCGCCTCGGCCTCCCAAAGTGCTGGGATTACAGGCTTGAGCCACCGCGCCCGGCCGGACTCTTTTTTAATGATTATGCTGCACTAGAAACTTTTTCTTGAGCTGTCCTTCAAATTATTTGGGACCTGGAGTGCTCTGTGGGCAAAGGTACTCTTCCCTTGTTGAAATCTTCCTGAATGTTGGTTCCTCTGGTGAACTAGAATGACAAGCCCCGGCCTTGGCTTATGAAGAAGCATAGAGCACAGTGTTACTCTACAAAACATTTCACATGGCATGTAAGGGTGCTGAAGGAAGCGTGTGATGTCGAAGTTATACAAGCATTTTAAGTTCAGCCACATTTACACTGCTGTTTATAGTAAATCCTCCTTCTTATATTTGCTTTATTCTTGGCTGCAGTATTTTGTTGAATCTGGCAGAGTTTCTGATAAGCAAATGACCAAGAGCTATCTTGACAAGGAAGAGGTGACCTTGAGGCAGAAGACAGGAGGCACTGAGAGAAATGAGTAGATAGAATTACAGAATGGTTAAAAAAAAAAAAAAGTGCTTTTGCCTTCACTTTCAGCTTGTCTGTATTAGTGCTCTTTTTCCTCTGGATAGATAAGTGTACTGGAAGTTCATTTCCAGATGCTTTGGTAAAAAGTTAAGTTGATTCATAGTAATAAAAGAGATGACGGGAACGTCTTCAGTGGGTGCAAAAGCCATAATGTTTTGAATGATGGATTCTTATATGAACTTTAAAAATTAACAATATCCATTAGGTACCACATATATCATTTTGAAAATAATGTCACGTATTCTGTCTAAATTTGAAAGAGGTGAGGCATCACTTCAGCGAGCTTAGTTTATGTAATTTAGCTTTCCATAAGTAAGAGTAAGTCAACATAAAATAGAAAGAGACAATGGCATTGCCAGATCTGACAGCCTTCTAGTTTTAAAGACCTGCGTGGTGGACCTGGTCTGTCGTTTTCAGTTGCATTATCTCACAATAAAAATAGGGCAAAAGGACCTTAAAAAATGAATCAAATTAATTATTTAAAAAAATTCTAACTTGGAAGTCACACTGAAACAAATGAAAAAGGAATTAATTTGGAGCTACTAGAAAAATAACATGTAGCCAGTATTGGATTCAATTCAATTTCAAATCAGAACAACTTTTATGTTTTACCATCTGCCTCACCAAGAGCCTTATAAAATTTGAACACTACAGTCTTTAGAGACTCACATATGAAGAAAGCTTTTTAAAGACCATTTGATGAATATAAAACCAGAAGAAATAATGTTGGTGCTTGTCCATAAATAGAGTTAGTAATTAGTGATTTCTAAAAAGATAAGTCACATCTGTCATATCATGGGCTCAGATATTCCGTTTGAACTTTTCCCACTACCCAGTCCCACACTAGTCCGGTTAAATGATCTTCTGACTCATGGCAGGTAAGCAAATTGAGACTCAGAGAAGACAAGCCAGCTGGCTGTGCTCCTCCAACCTGTAAACTGAAAAAAAAAAAAAAAAAAAAAAAAAAAGGAATTGAAGCTGTGGCTCTAAACTGATGGATTTAGACGTAAGAGTTATTTTTTAAAATAGGCAAGAAGCATAAAACAGAATCAACTTCTTTCTGCAGAATGTCGTGTTCCAGTTATATATTGAGATGAGCTAAATAGAAGGCAGGTAATATGCTGATAAAGCAGACACTTTACTCTCTTCACACATACATGCATGCATGTGTGTATGTGTAAGGAGTTTAATCACTTGTTAGCTTTAGTTTACCGATAAGGGACGAACATTTTATTTGCTCATTTAGTTGGCTCTTCTGCAGCTCCTCTGGACATCACTGTAACATATGTGCCTTTACAGTCCTGTGTTTTGCGTGTTGCATGCTCAACGCGTTAGTGAATGTTAAGGAAAGAAGGAATCCTCAACAAGAAAAAAGGAACAAAAAAAGAACAAGATGGTGGTACTAGAAAAAAAAGTAGCAATATCATTCAATCAAGGTTTCGCTGAAGCTAATCATTTTAAGAAAATGTAAGATTCTACAGGAGACAGCATGCTTGGGTGGTAGAGGCTAATAAGACAGATCCAGCCATGGTGTGCGCAGTCTTGACAGAAGTGCCTTCAGGTTTAAAAATACTAAAACACTAACTATTTATTGATTTAGCATTTAACACGTGCCAAATACTCTGACTGGGTTAAAGTGTCAAATAAGACATGGTCCTTGCCCAAATGGAGTTCACAGGAGACGCTCGAGGAGGAAATATATAAATAGACTATAAAGTGACAGGTGTGGAGATAGTCCCTGCACTACACAAAACAGGGCTTGGAGGAAGGGGCACCATCGATCAGGGTGAGACTGGGAGGGGTAGGCTCTGACCTCCGACAACCCATTCCCATTTCTGCCTTTCAGACGGTGAGAAATGTCACTCCTCAGGAGTGATATCTGGTTCACGTTCTTGCTGCCCTGTGAGTAGAGCCTGCCTTCCCTGCTAAATGAGAAAATAAACCAAGAAAAGTTATTTCAAGAACTAGGTCTTGAAATTAAACTAGTATGCAACTTGGGGAGAGGTAGCCGGGAGAAGGAGAAGGGATTAGTCCAACACAAAGACTCTGAAGCAAGAAATAGCACTTCATGTTTGAAGACGATGTAGTGTTTAGGGAGTGGAGCTGAGATGAAAGAGACAAGTAAAGCTAACTGAACTTGTAAAATAAAGTTTATGACTTGGAAAGATGGGATTGATTATGGCCACACTTTAAGGTCAAGAAAGCAAATTGGGCACATTGTCTTACGAGGGCTAAAGTTTAATTAAATTTAATTAAAATATAAAAAAGAATTCAGCGTTTTCTGAATATGGTAGTGCTCATTTGTGTGTCTGGGAAATCTACATAATCTTTCTGGATTTGACATTCTGTCTGCCTGTGAAAACATTGGAAATATGCAAATGAGTGATTGTATCTAAATATGTCCTCGATTATGGATAGGCTTAAGACGTTCTAAAATTTATCTTTACTTCTCTCTTCCTTTTATTTCTTGATATCTAGGTAGGTAGCATGCCCTTCTGGTTATGCTCATGGAAGTTATCCTTTCATGTGTAAGAAGCCACCTTCAAAACTTAGTGTCATAATAGATGAGGAAGGCACTTCCCAATCAACCATGCAGCCGGCATGCCCTTGTTCTAAGACCAAAGACATTCCATAGAAACTACAGGCAAAAGTCCCTTATGAATATAAAACACAAAGTATTTAACAAAATGCTAGCACACCCTTTCCAGAAACATAAGAGAAATATTTATGCATGTGACCAGGCTGGACTTATCTGAGGAGTGTCAGGTTGGTCCAAGACATGAAAATCACAGTAATACATCATATCAATAGATAAAGTATCACAAATGACAAGTTTACAAATGATCATCTCAGTAGATAGACTCAGAAAAATTATTTGACAAAATATAACTCCCTTTTATGATAAAAACACACAATAAATGAGAAACAGAAAGAAGATTCCTGAACCTAATAAAACTTTATTTCTGAGACGAGGAACAAGACAAGGATCTCTGCCCTCAATACTTCAATTTCATAATGTACTGAATATTGTAGACAGGGCACTTATGCAAAAAAATGAAATAAAAGTGATTTTGATTAAAAATTAAGAAGCAAAATTATTCTTAGATAACATGATCGTGCATATAGAGAATTGAAAGAAATCCACATAAAATGTAGACCCAATAAATGAGTTCTGAATGTTTACAGGATAGAAGATCAGCACACGAAAATCCGTTTTGTTTCTATAAACCAGCAATGAACAACTCAAAAATGAACTTCCAAAAAAATTCTAAATACAAGTAGCATCAAAAAGAATAAAGTCTTAGGGATAAATTAACAGGACAAGTACAAGATTTGTACATTTAAAACTGTTAAACTATTGTTCAGAGAAATTAAAGAACCCTTCGAAGAGAAAGGCATTGTTTGCCATAGATTAAAAGACATTATACTGGAAAGATGGCAGTGCTTCTCCAAAGTGGCCTACAGATAAAATGCAATCCTTATTAAAATTATAGCTGGACTTTTTGTGGAAATTGACAATCTGACCTTAGAATTAACACATAAATACAAGATATCCAGACTCCTAAAAACTATCTTTAAAAAGAAAACAAAATTGTAAGACTGGTATATCCCAATTTCAAAATTACTACAAAGGTACAAAGTAATCGAAACAATGTGATCCTGGCATAAGGCTGGATGTATAAGTCAATGGGATATAACCAAGAGTCCAGAAATTAACACATTCATGATCAATCAATTTTAACAAGTGAACCATGAGTATCCTATGGTTAAAGAAGGGTCGAAACCACTGAATACCCATATGCAAAAGAATAAAGTTGAACCCATCCTTCATACCGTATATACAAATTAATGAAATAATAGACCATGGAACTAAATGCAGGTGCCATAATTATAAAATTCTTACAACACAGGAGTAAATCTTTGTGACCTTGGATTGGGCAATGGTTTCTTATATATCGTGCCAAAATCACAGTGACAAAAATGATAATTTGAATTACATTAAAACTGATAACGATTATGTTTTATAGGTCATCATCAGAACAGTGAAAAAACAATAGAATGGGAGAAAATATTTGAAAATTTTATATCTGATAAGGATTTTTTCTTAAATATTTAAAGTGACTCTTGTAATACAACAATATAAAGACAAACAGCTCAATAATAAAGGGTAAAAGATGTGAAAAGTATGTCTCCAAGCAAGATAAACAATTGATCAATAAGGAGAGAAAAATGTGATTAAAATCATTAATAATTAAGAAAATTTAAATCAAACCTACAATGAAATAAACTTTATACCCATAATTGGCTAAAATAAAAGGTAACTCAGATAATAACAAGTGTTGACAAAGATATAAAGGAATTGAAACTCTAATACCTTGGTAGTAGAATTGTGGAATAGTGCATCCCCTTTGGAAAAGTTTGGCAGTTCTGCAAAATTTTGAATGTAGTGTTATTAAAAGACTGAAAATTCTGCTCCTATGTAGAGACCCAGGAGAACTGAAAACATGTCTGCACAAAAACCTGGACATTCATAGGATTCTTCATAACAGCAAAAGACCTAGAAACAACCTAAATGTTCATCTACTGAAAGGAATAAACAAAATGTGGTATATCCATACAATTGAATATTATTCGGTATAAAAAGAATGATATATTGAGCCATGCTACCAAATGTATAAACCATGAAAACATTATGCTAAGTGAAAAAAGTTAGACACAAAAGGCCACATAAGGTATAACCTAATTTGTATGAAATGTCCAGAATTAGCAAATCCCAGAGACAGAAAGATTAATGGTTCTGGAGGCCTTCAGATTGTTCTGGGTTAGTATAAACAGTTCAGAAAGAAAAAAAAATGTATATTTTACTGAACAATCCATTAGTATAAAAGTAAAATATGAATTTTTTTCTTTCTGAACTGTTTATACTATTCTGTACTGTGAATTTTCTTGTCCACCTTCCTTTCTCGGCACAAATGCAGTCCCTTGTATCCTGAAGTAGAACGCATCACTGTAGCTTTAGTGCTCCCCTGGCACTGTGGAAGCAATTTGATTTGGCATAAACTCTTATGTTTTCACGTGGCTGATGTTCTGAGTAAGTGCCAGCCCCAGTTTCCCTGGGGATTCTAATTCTTCACCATTGTAGTCTATGCTTGGAATCATCAAGAAAACAGTGGATGGCGTCAACTCCATTTTCTTTTTTAGCTCTACCTTGGCTGTTCAGTGACAGGTGATATGATGACGACTTGGGAACTGAATCATGAGCAGCAATCCGCTCTCCCTTATTCATGTGTAAACCACGCTGTCAGTGAATTAAGTGGGAGATTTCTCTCTGTGCCCTTGAAATGTGGTTCTAGGGAATTATGGCATTCTTGATCTGGAATTTGAATTCTTTACGTACTGCTCTAAGTGCATTACATGTTGTAGTATTTTAGGAATTATTTATTGTTTTAAGAAAGTTGTCAGAATCCATCAGTAAGTCGAAGTAGTACAAAAGTTTAGAAAGAAAGGAGTTGTTAGGACTTATTTATCTGCTTATGTCTTAATATGTCTTGAATATGTATTGAATATGGCAAGATAGGAAAAGGCTAGAGGAAAGGTAAAGTAGTGTGTACATTGCCCACACTATAACAAAAGTGATCTGCCTAAAATGTCATTTCATTCTGGGACTTGAGACCTGCCATCCCTCCCTGCCATCCCCAAGATAAAATCCAAATTGCTCCAAAGCATTTGGTGACCTGGTCTCTGGTTCCATCTCAGTGCCCTCTCTCATCAGCTTGCTATTCTCCTCTCCAGGCTCCAGCCATGCCTGAGCTTTCATTTACACAAAAGAAAGCTGTTTTCCATTCTTTCTTGCCACAGAGTATGCCATTTCTTCACATTTTTGTTTTCCTAGAGCAGTGATTCTCAGACTTAGTGTTTAGCAGAGAGCCGCCTGGGGAGCCTGTGAGCTCCCCAAGAGCCCTGGAACAACCCCAGAAATTTGGATACAGCACAGCTTGATGGAAGCACAGAATCTGCATTTCAAACAAGTTATCTAGGGATGCCACTGCTTCTGGTCCAGGGGCCACAGTTAAAAACCACAGGACTGCCTCACTCCTTTATACGCCCTCATTCCCTCATTCCTTCTATGTATTCTGCAGAGTTTGGCTATGATAGCTCATTTCAGCCAACTGTTATTTGATCCCTAGCAGTTGGGCAGAGGCTTTTCCATGTATACCTGAGTAGTTTAACTCCTCCTCACTATACCACTGAGCAACCTGTTGTTGTAAATGCTCAAATAATGTCATTTAAATGGTAAACTCGTCACAGGTACGGGCTTTCATCCATGCCATGGTTGTCTCTCAGAGCCTAGTTCCTGCCTGATAGTATAGACCCCAGAAACAAAATTACTAAAGGAAAATAAAAGAAAAAAATGAATAGATACCAGAATCCATGTTCAGTTCATCTTATGTTCTCTCTGATACCAGCGAAGGCTGTACATAGCAGAAGCCCTGCACACATTTGTAGAATTAACAAGGGATGGTTTTACAGGGATCCAAGGACAAGACTTAATGTGCTTATTTATTCTATTAACGTTCCCTAGATATATCATCCCCAGATAATAATCGGTTGTCTTTCACTAAAACCATCCCCTTTCTCTTCCACTCTGCTTCTTCCTCTTCCACTCTCTGATCTCTTACCAGATAAAGCAGATGGCCTTACCAAACACCCAAGCACCAGGAAATCTGGCCTTCTCTCTCACTTCCCAATCCTGCCAGGCTCCAAGCTATTGCTTCCTGAGAATTTACCCAGTCTGCCCTGTCTTCACTATCGTGACTCCGTTTCAAGCCCTCATGCTCTCTCCCCTGGGCCATTATAGGAGCTTTGTAAATCAGTTTCCTTGCTGTCCATCTTGTTTCCCTCAAATCTGTTCTTCACAGAGCATCACAATTTAACTCCTTGGTTTAAAATCTGCTAACCACTCCCCATCTGCTGTAAGAACAGTCTTAATTTTTCGGGTCAGGGATCCCTTTGAATAACTACCAACTCTCTCCCAAGATTCTATGGAAGAGTTGCATGTAATTGATTCAGGAGAGAAGAGTACCTGCAAAGAAGGGAGAAGAGATTCCAAGCAGGGGACATCTCCTTCAAGGCAATGCCTTTAAGGCTGTGGTGGCAGTGGGTGTCCTGGCACACTTGCACTGCAGATGCTGAGAAACGGCTGGAGTTGAGTCTATAGAGACAGACAGGAGCACCTCACAGAGGACGTTGTATATGGCATGGAAGAGCCATTGCCCCATGTGCCTCCATCTTGTTGTGTCTGAGCTTACCTTTGCATTTTCCACACGGTGTTATAGTTGCTGATTTGCTATGACAGGAAATCTCTTTAAGGGCAGTGACTGCCCCTTATTTGTTTGTATTCATATGTGAAAGTACAGCAGCCTGTCCGTCAATAGTTGTTGAATGAATGAATGTTGAATGAACCAATGCTTCTGAGTTATCTTAGTTTTACACCCTTGGAAAGCCTTTCCTCACTGTATCTTTTGCTGCTATGTTAGGGACTATGTCACTATTTACAACACTTAAACAATAGATTGTAATTTGCATACAGTAAAACACACATGTATTACATGTACAATTCAACCAATCTTTATTTATCTCTCCATACTTATACCTGTGCAACCATCACCCAGATCAAAATACGAAACATTTCCATTGTTCTAGAAAGCTCCCTAGATTCTTTTTTCTCATCAATAGTTCATTTCTCTAACTTCTATTATCATGAATTGCTTTTCCCTGTTTTTGGATTTTATCTAAACACAGTCATAAATTTGACATTCTCAAAATATCCCCCATCAGATTCATGTAAGACTTTTATTTTGGTGATATTTCTTCACAACCTTTGCGCTACAACTTACTTTAATTCATCCAATTAACACCTACATAGTGGGCTTTAGAGATGTATATCAATATCCTCTGTGGTCTGGAAATAATTCTTATCATATTAGCAGCTTAAATATAATTGCCAGCATTCATGTTAAAAAATTTTAATAAATGTCTATTAAAATTGCTATCGCTTAGCAACTTCATAGGAATTGAAAATTTGATTCCCTGCTGTACTCTTAAGTATTTAATATAAACATATATACCTCTTCCCTTGATAAGGTCTGACTTCTGATCTGTAAATCTTTTCTTGACAATTTCCTTCTCTTGACATTTTTGGTTGACTGCATCTGTATGTTGCAATGTCTGCCTTGATAGATACTCGAGGGTGTAAAAGTAAACATCACTGTAGCAGCGTTGTGTCAGCATTTTGAGAGGAATCCCACGCAGGACGTAAATTAGCCGTGATAGGATGTGGCATCAGGAGGTATCACAGCGACACATCAGTGCCGCTAACCTGGCCAAGAAGAAAGGGGACGGGGCCAGACAGGAAGCAGTTTGCCTGCTCTGACCCTTGAACACGTATTTCCTGATCGTCTTACACAATCCCTTCCCTTCTCTGCCTTCTCCTCTTCAGATGCCTCTCCTAGGTGGGTCCTTTTTTCTCTGTCTCCCTCCCTATGTACATAATACCAGAACAGAGGGTTGAAGTTCATTAGGCAAGGGAGGTTGGGGGTGAGAAAGGTATAAAAACTGTGGCAGATAGAAGAAAGGCCTGTGGTAAGAGGTGAGGGTACGCGATGTCCTCGAAATCTAAGCCCAAACCACCCAGCAGGAGGGGTATGACCCATGTTGAAAGATACAGTAGACTCTGTGGCCTGAATGTCTTGGCCAGCAGAGTCATGCTCTTTTATGGCCAATCTTGGACATCTTGCTTAGTCTTTGTGCCTCAGTTTCCTTATCTGTTACAGAAGTGTTAGTACCCACTGCATTGTTCTGTTTCTTAAATGAACTGATGACTGGGAAGAGATTAGAATTATGCCTACCTACCACGTAATGAGCACTTTTTATTGTTTGCTATATAAGATGAAGCCTTAAAGGTGGAAGTCATTTCCTAGAAATATTCACTTAGAATTTTCTTACTTTTTGAATAATAAATCTGAATATTTATTCTGGAAATGCTAAAGGGAATGATGCTAACGTATTTATTTCTCGACTATCTGAGATTTAGGGCTTCTCTGATGTTTGACATTGAAGCCACACTGAAGAAGAGAGGAGGCAGGGATGAACAAAACTAAGGGAATACATCCATGTTACTTTTTTCAGGCATCCCAGACTTATTCTCTTAATGCCAAGTTTAGGGCTGGAAATTCTAGATTTGGGCCTTCTTGGGATGAGAGGTTTCCAGGATTGGCAATAGTAGACAAATTCAAGAAATATTGCATTGGGTCAGATCCAGTCCACCTTTGTGAGGACACTGTGGAAAGATGGAAGCAGAGAAGGATGGAGATTTCGAGGTAGGAGGAGGAGGACTTCCCTTTTGGTCGATGACAGGATGTGCTGTCCACTCGCCACTTCTCACTGCCTCTGCTCTGGCCCCAGTGCCTCGCCCTTGGGAGCTCTGGACAGCCTCAGCTTCCCAAACACACTGCCCTCTCTATTTCTCCTGCTCCAATAATTTTCTGTGATATTTATAATTATCAGATCTAATCAACCCACTCCTCTTCGTTAAAAGCTTACTTGTCTCTATATGACTCACGAGAAGGAACAGAGTGCACCCACCCTAAACCCCAACCTGCCCTCCACTTACCTCTCTAACTCACCTCTCAACTGGCTGTGCCAGCTACTTTGGGTTAGCCATGCCAAACATTTCTGTTTATTTTTTGAACATGCCATTAAGGCCCCCACACCTCCCTTCTGCCCACCTGCTTTGCCTGATCTCTTCCTATTCATCCTCTGGTGTCTGCCGGGCACCGCATCTTCAGAAACACACTGCAAACCCTCAAGCTTTGGGTGCCTGCCCCATCATGCCATGCATTTTCTAGCGTAGTCTCTGTAATTCTGTTTCCCAGTGTGTAATCTTTGTAAACTCCACAGGGTAGGGTCTAGGGCTGATTCATGACTACTGTGTGCCGAGTGCTCAACAAAGGCGTCCAGGGTTGATAGAATCCTGTGGTAGTCCCCCCACTTATTTGCAGTTTTGCTTTCTGCAGTTTCTGTTAACCACAGCCAAGGGCAGTCTGAAATATTAAATGGAAATACCTAGAAATTTCCATTTCATATTTGTATTCCATTTCTAGAAATTCATTAGTTTAAAATTGCACGCTGTTCCGTGCATGGAGTTGCATGATGAAGTCTCACACCATCCAGCTCTGTTTCTTTCTGGACATAAATCATTTCTTCGTCCAGTGTCTAAACACTACACACCACCTGCTTGTTAATCGTCATCATCTACTCCTGACATGAAGTCATTGACACTGCCATGGCTCAGTGATCTGGGACCGTCTGCGGCAGATGATCCTCTCCTGGCTGCACTGGTAGGTCAGTAGTAGCCTGCTCCATATCAATGCCTACATCATTCCCTCACTTCATGTATCAGTAGGCATTTTATCATCTCACATCATCACAAGAAGGGTGAGTACAATACAACAAGATATTATGAGAGAGAGACACACAGAGAGAGTACATTCACCTAACTTTTATTATAGTGTATTATTATTGTCCCATTTTATCATTGTTGCTGTTAATCTCTTACTGGGCCTAATTTATAAACTAAACTATCATAGGAATGTATGTATAGAAAAAAAAACAGGCCTATATCTAGGCCTCGGTATTATCTGTGGTTCCAGGCATCCACAGGGGATCTTGGAACGTGTCCCCTGCAGATTGGAAGTGTCCTGTGTCACGTTTACTTGTTTAGTAAACTTGGTTCATGGGTCAACATGGCATAAACATTTACTGTGAAGGGGTTCTCCCAGTGATTGACACCTTCAAGACTGTAACAAAGGCAGTGATGTCTTCAGGGTAAATCATATGATAAATATTTTCACTAATATAAAGACAGCATTAGGATAATACAACATCAGGGGTGTGTGAAATACTTCAGTAGGAATGGGTGGAAGTGCATTTGTTGAGCATTTAGCTTGTATGGAGGAACCCTGAGCAGCAGGCATTATTCTTTCCATTTCCCATCACAAGAATTTGAACCTCAAATAGGTGACCTGACCTTTAGGGAGTGACAGTTACAGGATTCATATCCAAGGAAGTTTACTGATGCAGAAGTAAGGAGGGATGACCCACTAGAGGAGCCTTGGTAAGGAAAAGGATGCCCCAGTCTTCTCGGGTTTCATTAGCCTCACTCACTGTGGCTGGAATGTACCTGGTCTGTTGCCTCCCTCTGATAAACCCTTCCGGTTATTAATGGGAGTGTTAAGTATGGAGAGAGAGACACAGAGAGGAGGAAGATAAAAGGACAAGGGGAGAAGACAGCAGGTGGTGGGGAATGGAGAAGAGAGGGCAGGGGAGAGGAGAAAGAGGAGGTAAGAGGAGAGAAAAAAAGAGGCCAAGAGAGAGATTCTGATGGGAAACATGAAGTCGTGGATCATGAATCAGACGTGCATCAGAGCACAGACCGTTTTCCACTCACAGAGCATCCTGGCACTGACTTCCTAAGCCCCACTCTTCAGAAACCAATGCACAGAAAGCCTGATATTACTCCACAAGGGTAGTGGGATTGTAAAGTAGGAGAGGAACTAGAGTTCAAGGACTCCAAGCTTTTATAGGCCTTGGGCACATCTGCCCATCTGAGAGAAAGAGTGAGAGAGAGAAAGGAAACACATTTTCTCTTGGAGAAGAAAAGAGAAAGTCTCCAGCCTCATTACCCTGAAATATAAGTCCATGGGTCTGGGAGCTAATTCTCCAAATCACTTCAGAGCTACGCACACAATGTCCAGCTTCCGAGGCATGTTTTTATGCAATCACCGTTTAATCAAGGTTGCCAATGCTCTTTCCCCTGACAACTCAGGCTATGCAGATAGAATGTATTTATGGAGAACAATATCCCAACAATGAGGGCTGTTGAAAATTATCCAAAGGGCTTGAGACTTGAGTTTGGGGAAGTAATTTAATATCATTTGTGAATTTGGATATTTCAATGTATATTTCTTTTTCTGGAACACTTCAAAATATTGTTAAATTTTGGGAACCTCTCTAGAAACCATATGGTATCCATTGTCACTCAAAGTAAATTAGCAATAAGGGAATTCATTTAGAAGGAGAAAGTCAGACTTGCACCCAGATCTCCCTATGCTCCATTTTAATGGAGCCTTCGTAGGGAATATTGAAAAAAGATAAACTCAGTCTACTTGTACCTATGTGCTTGCATGAAGAAGAGGCTATACTCCACTTCATTTCTCTCTTCTTCTCCTATCATGTATGGAAGTTATGTTTACCTAAACGGTCAATAATCCTGCCTTTAATAAAACATTCCTCAAGACATTATTTATCATGCCTCAGAAAATGCTTTAGAAAAATTCTAATTCTCTGGCTCTGCATTTGTTGATCTCTGAATGTTCACTAATGTTTTGGACTTCATAGGAAATAAGGAAAAATAGAAGATTTGAGAGTCAATTAATTAATTACCTACCTAGGAAGAGCCTTCCATATGATGCAATTTAAGAAAAAATACAAAGCATTGCATTATAAATGCTGGATTGATTGGTATGTGAAAAAAATGAATAGAGTTTAAAGAAGGTCAGAACTAATTTAAGCAAAAAGTAAAAAATTAAGAAGAGTTTGTAGATTAAATGGGCTTGAAGTGAATTTTGAAGAATGCATAGAATTTGAGTAAGTAACTTAGTGTGGTTAAATTGTAAATAAGAGCATGATTCAACTCGAGACATATTTTGTTTAAAAAATCAACATGTATCAATTGGAAAAGTATGAAGGAGAGGTCCTTGTCTAATTGCCTCATAATTCCTTTTATCCTTTGCAAGAAAATTAAGAATATAGTTTAGGTCATCAAAAAACCTTCAGATATTGTCTTCTAGATGACCATTATATATGGATATATTCAAACATTTCAGCCTGGTGTCCCAACTGTCAGCTTTAGGCCATCAGTAATCTCTAAACTTGCTGTATCATCAATAGAAGTTTATTTATCTGCCTATTCCTGGTAACTGGTTGCAGTCTACTATTTCCTCCCTCAAACTGATTGAGGAACAAGGCAGAGAATACTTAATTATCTATGTGCTCACATGCATCCATATCACACCCATGCACATAAGCCTAAGCAGAGCCATACAGATATAAATCAACACTGTCTGTTTCTTATTCACCATTAAGATATGCAAACTTTTCTATAATTTCTTATTCACCATTAAGGTATGCAAACTTTTCTGTAATCCCAGCACTTTGGGAGGCCGAGGCGGGTGGATCACGAGGTCAAGAGATCGAGACCATCCTGGTCAATATGGTGAAACCCCGTCTCTACTAAAAATACAAAAAATTAGCTGGGCATGGTGGCATGTGCCTGTAATCCCAGCTACTCAGGAGGCTGAGGCAGGAGAATTGCCTGAACCCAGGAGGTGGAGGTTGTGGTGAGCCAAGATCGCACTATTGCACATCAGCCTGGGTAACAAGAGCGAAACTCTGCCTAAAAAAAAAAGATATGCAAACTTTTGTTCAAGGTCAAACGTTGGTAAGATGAAATGACAGCTGAAAATGGGAAAGTCCTCCTAGAAAGTTGTCACACATATGCTGGAAAGATTTCAAATTGGTTGTTCGTATTCAAGTGAAAAACCTTACAAATGCTTTACAAATGTCCTACTTTATATGTTCCGTTTAACTGGTCCTCACTAGAATTTAAAACATTTCATTTTGATTAAGGAAAAAAAATCACCAAAGAAAGTGGGTGGCCAAATGCCCTTAGGGAGCAATGAGACCATCCCATATAGCCTGTGCATGTGTGTGTGCCTGTGTGTGTGCGCACATCTTCATATATTTATATCGATGCACATGCATGTATTTGCTGTTATATTAATCTATATTGAATTATAGACAGTAATTTTCAGTTTTTGTGAAATTTTTTAAATTGCATTTCTTTTCTACATCACTATTCTATGAAAGTATTTGAATGATTGGGGATATTTCCTATCCCTTATATGAGAAATTCACTTTTAGTCACTACTGCAGTGCCTACCTGGGTTAGTCCTCACTGCCCTCTGACATGAAGAAGGCAGTTCCTATTAACCCCCACTTTATTTCCAACTGTGCAATTCTGTATTGTAAATTCCCTCTTGTTTACCCCACAATTGGCCACATCTAACTTGAATGTCCATTTGTTCTGGTTAGAGAAGTGTGGGAGTATGCGAAGCTGAAATGAATACACAGTCCTGTGGAATCCTGAATCCAATAGCTAGGGGTTTCATAGGCAGGCCAAAATCAAGATCAACCTCAACAGTCAGTAGACTGAGAACAGGGACTTGATCAGAGAGTCAAGGATATGATCAGTCATTCAAGGTAGGCTTGACCCTGGTCCTGAGGCACTTGGGATTGACCAGAGGCTGATATTATAGCAATAACTGAGTGTATTTAAGCCTTATTTTTTGACAACTTGGATATTTTCTTCCCTGTAACCTTCAGCCTCAAAGGGCTGTGAATTGTTACATCAGAATTATATTCACCGGAGAGGTCTTCCCTCTATTCACCCAGAAGCAGTCAATATTTGTGATAGAGCAGCGTATTATAAATTTAGCTCTCAGCCATTGTGTGTGACACACTTGTGGCTCAGGGTCTCTAACTGTGTGTGATTTACTTCAAAGGCTAATATTTATAAGCCTCAGCCTATTCCCAGTGCAGAGGCAGTGATGCATCCATCACAGAGCTTAAATTTGCATTACAAAAAACTGTTGTGTGTGATTTATATCTTCACTTAGAATTTTTGTTATGACCTACTAATAAAACATACCTTACCTAAATTGGTGATGCTTGCAAACTTGAGTTTTAATTCCTTCATTTAGTAAAGCATGACAATACAGGAGCTATTAGATTAGAAATTATCTGTCAGTAGACTGGCATTAGGAATCTGCAGGTTATACATTGTCCAAATATGGTTTTAAATGAAAACATGAAGTAGTATTTCACCTTGGGGCTTTTTGGAGCTGTGTGTCATTTTGAAAGATATTTACTAAGCAATTTGTAATTTTTAAATGCTATTCTCTCATTAGAATCATTGTAATTTCTTTCTCTTTTTTGGCTGGAAAATAATTTAGCCTTATTTGAAAAAATCTGATGTGTAATAATACTAACATTTAAAAGAAAAAATCATGTGTTCATATTAGAAATAGTGCGAATAGTGAGCAGCTGTATGGTGTATAAAAGAGAAAAAGGAGTTTCTTGATTATTCAAAAATGCGTTTGAAATATCATGTATTTGGGAAGAAAAATAGTTCATTGCAATAATTCTGAAAAATAAATAATTGTGCTTCATTTGTTTGTAAATTTTCTGGAAATGAAAAACAATACCTGCTTTCAAGTTCATGGATTTAATTTTGTACTTAATGACCATATTCTATGAAATAGACAAATTGCTAATAATATATCTAATTTAGCTGTGGTCATTTTTTGCTACTATCATCAACTCTGATATCATATTTAAACCCTTAAATAAAACCTCTGGTACCATTTTTAAAAAATCATATTAAAAAAAATAAGATTCAGCTGGGTGCCATGGCTCATGCCTGTAATCCCAGGACTTTGGGGCCAAGGTGAGCGGAACACCTGAGATCAGGAGTTTGAGACCAGCCTGCCCAACATGGTAAAACCCTGTCTCCACTAAAACTGCAAAAATTAGCTGGATGTGGCGGGTGCCTGTAATCCCAGCTACTTGGGCGACTGAAGCAGGAGAAATCGCTTGAACCTGGGAGGTAGAGAGTTGCAGTGAGCTAAGATCATACCATTGCATTCCAGCCTGGGTGACAGTGAAACTCTATCTCAAAAAAGTATATATATATATATATATATATATATATATATATATATATATGATTCAAGGAGTCCTGAAATAATTGCTCTGACAATCCTTGATTTAAATTTCTCAGGGATGGACACATATCAGGAAATTTAAATCAAATTTAAATTATCATTTTAAAAAATTATGAAGGAAGTAAAGTTAATGGAGCCAAAGTTATTTTTCCTCATATTAACACCTGCATTAGAAACAAACTTTTGTTTTATAGTGATGAAATATATAAATAGGTTTAAGCAAAGTTCTCCCACTTTTAGAGCATGAGTATGTGGTTTCAAAGACTAAAAGGTAAAAGGGCTTCTTAACCTGGGGAAATTACATGTAGATACACTTTATAAATCAGAAGCAGATTCTAAGTCATTTAATAAATCTGTGAGTACATTTCTCAGTGTATCCTCCTTCAACTCCTCAAAGTGGATTAGATGTTGCCCCTTGCTGTTTGAGAGGTCTACATTTCCAGTCTTACAATCTCTAGCACACCACGCCGTGCTATCTTGATTGTCTCTATTTCATCTGACAATAAGCACTTTGAGATCAGGGATGGAGTCATGTTTCTCTTGTAGCACAAACAGTTGCCAAATGTTTATGGAATAAATGCATAGATGAGAAATAAACACATCTGATAATGAGCCTCTGGAGATGAGATATTAATTCTCACAGGGTACCTTGGTTAGAGTTCTTATGAGAAATGACTTAAGTTACTTAAAAAATGTAGGGCTCAAATCAATTATATTTTTGATAGCATATTTTCTTTGTCAAGTGTACAATATGCCTCTGACTGTGAGGCTTTTTTACAGTTTCATGAATGGTATCATTAAACTCAATTGTCTTAAGATGTTTGCTGAGTTTGCATATATGCAGAGGCGTGCAATTTACAGAAAATTAAGACATTTAGACATTTAAGGAAGGTATGTAGGCAACAAACTGTTTATCTGGCACTGTATTAAAAGGCGGGGGTAGGGACATCTGAATGGATACAACCTGACCCAAAGAGACATTAGGTAATGTTTCAGAAACTCACAATTATTTATGCACATATAAAGATTTGTATTGATTTAAAGAGGAGAGAGCCTTACTTCCTCTGGTGAAAACAGGCATAGTTGTCCTTTACAGTTTTATTGAAACATTACAAAACATCCAAGAAACCCTTTAAAAATACATTATAGATTCCTGGTATATAAATGTTTTGTTTTAGACTATTTTATTCCTGAAAAGCATCCAAAATCATGACTTGTATTACAGTGACTCTCAACAATTAATTGTGGAATGAATGAATAAATGAGGGATCAGCATTCCTGATAAGGGCAGCAAATTTCTCATTCTAATTTTTAGAAAAAACAAGTTAAAGTGTCCATAACCATCATTGGTCACATAACTAAATATTTTTTCCTTGTTAATGTTAATGACAACTTTTCATTGAACACAAGAGAAACTGGAAATTTTATGTACGTTATTTGTAACCTTCAGAATAAAGATTAGAAATTATATTTCACATACATAGATGAGGAAAGTGAGGCTTTAGCAGGTTAAATAACATGTTTACATTGATACTCTGGTAAGTGGTAGAACCTGTATTTGAATTCATGCTGTTCTGAGTGAAACCATTAATTTATTCTTCTATATCACACTGCCAAAATGGTTAGAATATTTTTCAGTGAAAATTTAATATTCATAACCCTTTGTTGTATAGATTATGATTTCATAATCCTCTAGTTTAATAACAGCACTGATCTTAGTTTTGTTCAGTAAGGTAATACAAAATTACGTTACTACCATAGAAAGACGTGTCTGCTTAGCATACTGTTCATGTTTACCATTCTGATACCCTCAAAGCTGAAACATAAATTCTAGACTATGTCAACTTGTCTTTGAAGAAGATCATCCTAAAAATGTATCAATTTGCAAAAAAGTATCACTTTGAATTTGTAAATAACAAAATATGACCTTTTTGTTTGCTATCATGGCTATTGCACTATGAGTATGCTATTCACTTTTATAACAATAAAGCCTAGCAGACCATATATTTCTTTCTGATTCCAATTCAGTCAGACTTACTTCATCCAAATGGGCTGTACAGTTAAATTCATTGCAGTCTGCAGAGGTAGGAGAATCCTAAATTTTAAAGCTATGCAAACCAGAAGCTTCTTGTGGATAATTTAAGTTTTACATTCTGCACAGAAAAGCAGAAAGATGTGTTCTGAAATATAATGCAGTTTTTTATTGCTAGGGACAGATCAAAGATCTCTGATTCTAAGAGGTGGCTATTTTAAGCTCCTGCTATCCATTTCCTATTCACACACAGCAACTGGTGGCAACTAAAAATAATCTGCTTTACTACCAGCTAGGAATCTGGTCATATGTGGCTCATGGACAATGTGCACGAAGAAGATTTAGGATCCCTCGATCCGCGGCTTCTCTCCAGCCCACTCATCAGCTTAGTTTGCTGCCATTTGAAAGCTATTGAAAAGCCATTAACAGGCAGGACCGGGAGAGCTGCACTGCAGCACACCTCCGTGCGGCAGAATGTGGCTGCATGTGAACACCAATTAGAGCTGACTGTTCCCGGGATTGTGGCACTCGGGGCTGTGTCAATCAAGGGTGCTACAATAGCACGTGCAGCAGTGGTGCCTCAAGACCCACCGGGGAGAGGCTTATCTTAACTCCAGCTGCGGAATGAGAATGAGTTGGAAGCTCTTTGCAGAATCATGGAACAGAGCCTCCATGCAATAGTGCATCCTGAGGTAAACTGTTACCTGAGTAAAGCCTTTAAGTAATGCATTTCCTGGGAACGACAGCTGTGACAGAAGAGAATGTTGGAACCCGTAGCAAGATTCCTGTCTGAGATGGAAAGATGTCTCACTATCATTTTATCAAGTGCTGTAAGTAAGCTTGACGTTTTGCTCATGTGGTTATTTGTCTTGTTGAAGTATTGTTTTGTGCAGATGCCAAAATTAAGGCAGGTCTCCTGGTGTACCACATTCAGATGAGTGACATAGACCGGTGACTTAGAAGAATATTTTACAGGTTGGATATATTTCCTTTTAATTTCAGACTGTGAAATAATGCCAGTGTGATCCAAATGATAATAGCATAGAGATCTTTAAAACTTTAGCTTTAAAAAAAAAATGATTCATAGACACAGCAATGGGGAAAAAAACCTAGCAACACATGGAAAGAAATTGTAAAAGCAAATTTTTGTTCATCAGCACATATTAATAAAGTAGGTGAAAACTAAGTTTATTAATATATGGCTGATATTATTTAGCTAGTATTTTAGTCTCATGTTTTACTGCTTAAGCGTCTATTCAATGAATGCTTTGTGTAAGCTTGATCTTTAGGGTTATCCTTGACTGTAAACTTTTGTCCTTGTATCATTCACCTTGCAGTGCTCAGGGACTCCAGGGACTCTGTACCAAATGCTCTCTACTGATGTTCCTATGGTGAAATTTACTTTCTCACTAGCTTCTCTACTGGGCTTATCCAGGGTTTATTTAGTGTCTGAAATGTTGGCAGAATTTTCTGAGCTAGAGAATAGCTTCATCTAAACCAACTCTGGATGGTAATAATGAAGAGGAAGACATATTTATACAAAAATGGCTTGCTGGATATGCATGTTTGTCCCCTGTAGCACTTCTGAAAACTTCTGTTCATGTATGACATGAGCTTAAAGGGACAAATGACATTTGTAGAAAATGATTTTCTTTGAGGCTGAAGGTTTTGCTGCCAAAGGACATGACAATGTTAAATTTAAGTAGCATGTTAAGAAAGCACATGTGTTGAATGAATCTTGAGCTTTGCACTAAAGGAGACTGAAAAGAATGATGATTGAGAAGGAGAAATATTTACTTTTCTCTTATTTTTGGTAGGAATGTATACAGGAATTAAAACTATGATTCACGGAAATAAAAATGCCTTACTGTTGAGCATTGCCAAAAATGTCATGCTTTCATGTTGCAGAACAATTTTAATTCCCAAAAGGATTCACTGGTCGTCTTGTAAGTTTGTAGATTAGCTCCTTAATTAATAAAAATTAGAGGCATGCAGCATATTTAAGAATTTTGAGAACAGTCTTCTGTTTTAATCACTTAAATCTTGGGGTTATTTTCTTGGAGAAACAGACATAGGACAATACTCTGACTGGTTTTTGTGTTGCCTCTCATGTTTTACTGCACTAGCAGAATGTCATTATTTTCCTTTCTGTGCCTCTGCAGAGGAAAAACCCTGCATCGTTCCTACAAGGAACCTGGGTGCTCCTGAGGTACAGTGAACACACCTGGCGGAGGGCAGCCATGGAGCACGGGCGGAAGCACAAAGGGACAGTGACATGGATGTGAGAGATTCAGGGAGCAGTTGGTCACCAAACATAATATGAGGTTGCCCTTTCCCGCCTTACGTTTTGTTTCAGTTGAATTTTTGACTGTAGAAATTCAGAAAATTATAGACATTTCAGAAACTTGGTCATGTCAATGAGAGCCTGTGAGATATTTCTTTTAGCATGCTAGTATAAGAGATGAAATCTAAAATTAATGAATTTAAACATTCCTGATGCATTTCTGAAAGTAATTAGCAACTACTTACTAAAGATCTGACTATTTTCTAAGCTTTGAGTGTGGCAGTCTGTGAAATGGAAAGGAAGCATGAATATTATTAAATCTAACTTTACTGGAGAAATGGTGTGCATGCTAAAGGAATTCAGAAATTATATTGCATTGTGTGCTGAACTAGTGAAGGGTGTTTTATGAAAAGAATACATCCTGAGATGTATCTTGGAAGGATGAACAAATATAGATCAAGACCGGGCATGGTGGCTCACGCCTGTAATCCCAACACTTTGAGAAGCCAGAGGTCAGGAGTTCGAGACCAGCCTGGCCAACACGGTGAAACCCCATCTCTACTAAAAATACAAAAATTTGCTTGGTATGGTGGTGGGCACCTGTAATCCCAGCTACTCAGGAGATTGAGGGAGGAGAATCACTTGAACTGGAAGGCGGGGGTTGCAGTGAGCCAAGATGGCGCCATTGCATTCCAGCCTGGGTGAAAAGAGTGAAACTCCATCTCAAAATAAATAAAAAAATAAAAAGTAAATACCTTCATGATATCATAAGAGTTCACTGATAAGATCATAATTTGTGGTTTAATGGTTGTTCCCAATGCATAAGATTTTCCCAAATTGTTGTCCCCGTATTGGGCTGATCCGCTGGTGAGGTTCATTAGCCCACCTTTGTCACACTTCATTCCTTCTTCACACGTCCTCAATCTCCTACCTTAACCATTTCTGCCACATACCTGTCTTTCATTCTGAGGCGGATTTGTCACCATAGCATGTCCATTTCCAAGCCAGGCAGCAATGCAGTAAGTGGATGAATTCCAGGGCAGGAGCAGGATCTTCTGAAATGTGCAATATTAGTATCATTTAGTGTGGTCCTAGGGAATCAGAGGAAGCCTTCGGGTGGGATGTTGGGTGACCAATAACTAATGCTCACAAGAAGCTTTTAGTCACCTGGGAAAATGCTCATCATTTCAGGTTGAAAAAATTATACACTTCAAGGTTGAAACTTAATCTAACAGTTGTTAGCTCCAGTTTATGGTATTATCCATTACTTTGTAAAAAAAAAATTGTTTTTTCATTGAAAAAATTTTTTTTTGAGACAGAGTCTCACTCTGTCACCCAAGCTGGAGGGCAGTGGTGTGATTTCGGCTCACTGCAACCTCTGTCTCCTAGGTTGAAAAGATTCTCCTCCCTCAGCCTCCTGGGCAGCTGGGATTTCAGGCATGCACCACCACGCACAGCTAACTTTTGGTAGAGATGGAATTTCACCATGTTGGCCAGGCTGGTCTCATACTCCTTGCCTTAAGTAATCTGCCTGCCTTGGCCGCCCAAAGTGCTGGGACTACAGGTGTGAGCCATTGTGCCGGGTCTCCAGTTTATGGTATGATCAGTTACTTTTATAAATTCTTCCATAGTTTCAAAATTGTCAACAATGGACATGTTTTACTTTTACAATCAGAAAAAGAAAACTGTAAGGCGATGTTGGAATATCCAAAGAAAGAAATTGTTCCAGTCCATATCACTGCCCATATCCCTTTCTGATTCCATAGGGACTGACCTAGTTTGCATGGTCCATATATCTTGTAAAAAAGTGTTAAAAACTACCTGGAAAAATTTACCGTGGAAGTAAGATGTAGCAGGAAAGCTTAGGAATGCCACATACTAGTGGTTAAGTCTAAGTTGCATAAACATAATGCAATTAAGAGAACAATAGAAATCGTTAACTATACTGCTAAGAGAAATCTTTAACCTCAGGTATCCATATCTGTGTCTCTATCCGGATCTATTCCATGCCTCCCTCTCTATATATGTATGCATATATACACACATATGTGATATATAAAATAATAAGCTTATAATACATGTCTTTTGTTCAGCGTTTATATATTTGACTTTCATACAGACTCTCAAGAACATCATGGGCTGCTTGTGTGCTGATGGCCTAATGATAATGTCTTTGTGTTTTGCGCACTGTTAATATTGCATTATTTAAGGCTTGCCATTGTATCTGGAGGGTTTCGCACTGACATCCTTACTTGGCATCTGTTATTCTACCTGGATACCCTTCTTTTTAGGTTGTTTGGCGGATGGGAGAGCTTATGCTTTCCTGATGCTTTCAATGGTTGGCCAAGACTCATAAATATGCCACAGTAACTGAACTGAGCTGGGGAACTTAAGTCAATTTTAGTTAGCTTTTATTTTATTCATTTATTCAGTCCTTAATTCATGTATTGATTTATTCATGACTTCAAGAAATACATTGAACTCCTGGTCCTTTTCAAGCAATAGGCTAAGGCTAAAGAAACAAAGATGACCAGGCACAGTGTCTCATGCCTATAATCCTAGCACTTTGGGAGGCCGAGGCAGGCAGGTCACTTGAGGCCAGGAGTTTGAGACCAGCCTGCCCAACGTGGCAAAACCCCGTCTCAATCAAAAATCCAAAAATTAGCTGGGGGTGGTGGCATGGGCCTGTAATCTCAGCCACTTGGGAGGCTGAGGCAGGAGAATCGCTTGAACCTAGGAGGCGGAGGTTGCAGTGAGCTGAGATCACGCCACTGCATTCCAGCCTGGACAACACAGTGAGACTTTGTCTCAAAAATAAATACATAAATAAAAATAAAGATACAAAAATGAACAAGCGAGTTAACATTCCTGCTCTCTTGAAATCACCATGCCAGTGTGTGAGAGAGTAGGTAAGTAAACAAATGTTGATAAAAACTTTTGGTAGCATCAACTAATTGCAAGAAAAATGAAAGTATTTAAAGACTAATGAGTGACCTGGAAGCAGAGTGGACTTGAAAGGTAATTTTAAATAGGTTGTTAAGGGAAGGTCACTCTGAAGAAGTGGCCTCCAAGTGACAGAGTGGAGCGAGTGAGTCAGCAACGTGAAGACCTGTGGGAAGAGTGTGCCCAGCAGAGGGACAGCAAGTACCAAGGTCCTGAGGCAGGAATGAGCACGTTCCACATTTTCAACCAGAGAATCAGGGCTGTCAAAAGTTATGGTTTTGGTTTCACTTTTTTTTAATTCTTCCCAAATGAATAGCTCAATACTGCTTTTTATTTTGGGGTTACTTACTCAAGCTAATATCCCAGAACTCCACTTACCTTTACTTACAAACTTAAAAAAAAATTGTTGCTTCATGCTTCTCAAATACTTTTCCACTCAAATACTGCATTTTATCTCCCACACTGTTATTGTCCTGAAGCATCAAACTCTTTTTTGTTCCTATTTATCTCAAATTATTTGCACATTTTCACTCAGTGACCATCTCTAACTTCTTAACCTCTCGCTGCTTGCTTTTTAAAAATAATGGTCCTTGTAACACTGACATTTTCTTCCCCTCTCACTTTTCCCAGCTATCCTCATGTTTTAAATTTTTCAGTCATTCACTCATGCCAGACATTTGCTATACACTCAGTTTATATGTATAGACTTTTTTTTCTGAAAGAAATTCACAATCTAGAGGAAAAATTGAAAATGAATAATGAATTTTCAATTTCCATCTCAAAGTCAATATTATGAGACAAGACAGAGGGAAGGCACCCAGTTTTGCCATGAGGAAGCTGTGCACGGGGCTGGGGCAAGCTCCTCAGAGTGGGCAGGAGGTATTTCAGGATAAGGAGGCATTTACTGAAGATCAGTGGATGAGGAACTCAGGGAGGGAACCTGCACAGAGCACAGTGCTGTGGGCATGTGATGCATTCAAAGCAAAGAGATGGAGAAAGAAGAACCGTGCACAGTTTTGGACAAGTCTGATGCCTTTTTGTGTTACTCATTATGCCAGGGAGGGAGTTCCTTGAATGATTTTCAAGAATGAGGGATGTGATCAGCTTGTGTTTTAGATCTGTCATTCTGATGATATTGTAGAGTGTGGATTAAAGGACAGCTTAAATCAGGAGGGTGGGGACGGGGGTGGGGAGGCAGGGTCTGACTAGAGAGGTATTTCTAAGGTGGAATTAACAGAATTTATTGTCTGATTAGTGAAAAATTCTGTGTGTTGCTATGCTCTTTTAAAAACATATGTATCCTATATGGGTAATTATTTCATCTCCAACATCTCTGTGGCTGGGTTCCAGAAAAATCTATATTTGCACTAATTGAACCCAAGCAGACCCCTGTATCCTATCAGCACTTCACCCCTGCACCATCCAGACTGAATCTCTGCTCTTCCTTCCTAAACCTGAATGTCCCTATCCTGAATCATATAGGAACCATAGGCCAGGTTTAGAATGTTGTAAGGACTTTTTCTGAAAACAGTTGGAATCCACAAAGATATTTTAATCCTGAGTGGAAAGTAAAGATCTGTGTTAGAAAGATCAACTACGGAGAACAAATGGGAGGGAGCCGTGGTGTGGTCTAGGAGGCAGGTAGGTGGCTCTGATGATGACCCACCTGGGTGAACAGTTTGTGCTGGTGATGGACCTGAGCATGGAGAAAACTGGATGAATTTGAAAAGGACTTGAGTACCAGGACCTTAAGGCCTTGGGATGATTTGGGCATTGTGGAGGATACAATAAGTGGAATATTCAAGGCACTTAGGTTTTTGTGTGAACAGCTATGTGTATAGTGTTGCTAAGCTTCAGATGGGAAGGACAGGCTTGGGCATGCTGAGTCCCATGATATCCAGGAAGAGCTGTCCAGCACGTAGCTGTAGACACATTTGCAGCTCAGATGAGAGATGTCTATTTGAAATAGGCATGGGAGTCGTTAGCATACTGGTTTAATTTAAGTCACGGGAGGAGAGGAAGTAGGCAACAAGGAAACAGATGGCTCAGGTCGGAAATTTTAGAAGGGCAGACAAAGGATGAGTAGTTCGCAAAGGAGCTAAGAAGCTTCAGCAACAGCTCAGGTAACACTGTTTCAAGAGGTAGAGTCTGCTGAGCAGCCTGGCATGAAGTGAGAAGATCACAGTGCAGGCTGGAGCCACACCCTCTGGTGTAATGGATGAGGAGGCCATGTGTGATGTGGACACGGAGCAGGGCAAGCGGAGTTCCATCTGCAATGACTTGAGCTGCAGTTGGAAAGGAATGAAGAGCAGAAGACACATATAAGCTTTGGCTACTAAAAGGAAAAACAGACACAGGGCAACTGCTGGAGGGGGATGTGCTGCTCAAAAATGCTGCTGCTGCTTTTTTTTTTTTTTGGAGACATGAAACACATGAGCAGTTTTAAATGTACTGTATCAAAAGTAGGTCGCAAGTGTTGATATGTGCCTCTTCTTCCTCATCTTTGGAAACTGAAACCCGTCTGCCCCTTCACACTGACCCTCCGCCTGTGGTCCAAAGTCCTCAACAATTTGTCCTGTCTTTACAGAGAGTGAACAGGGGGAATCAGTGAACAGAAGGCCAAGTGTTGGGTCTGGGTTTTGTTTTTAAAAACCTTTGGCATCCTGCAATGATTTGAGAAACTTAAATAATGGTAACAACAACCACAAGAACAACAAGACAGATTTGGTTGAGGTTTGAAGGAGACTTGTTTTTCACTAAGTTTAATGAATTAATACTGGAATACAACACACAACATCATGGTTTAAGAGTGACTGTTCTGGCCGGGCGCGGTGGCTCAAGCCTGTAATCCCAGCACTTTGGGAGGCCGAGGCGGGTGGATCACGAGGTCAAGAGATGGAGACCATCCTGGTCAACATGGTGAAACCCCGTCTCTACTAAAAATACAAAAAAAAAAATTAGCTGGGCAAGGTGGCACGTGCCTGTAATCCCAGCTACTCAGGAGGCTGAGGCTGGAGAATTGCCTGAGCCCAGGAGGCGGAGGTTGCAGTGAGCCGAGATTGCGCCATTGCACTCCAGCCTGGGAAACAAGAGCGAAACTCCGTCTCAAAAAAAAAAAAAAAAAAAAAGAGTGACTGTTCTGTCAGAATGAACCTTCTTCCTAACACTGTGGAAACATGCTACAAACCAAGGTTCAATGATGTTTTGCTTTCTAAGAAGAAAGCTTGATACTGTGGAGTCTTTAAATTAAGCTGTCGAGTTTTAAATCGACTAGTGCATTCAGAAAATGCTCAAGAGGTCACTGCAGAAATTTCAGTAAATATGTTATCTCCACATATGTTTGTCGTTGCAAAGCTTATTGGGAGCTGCTCAATACTTTAAAGCAAGGTAAGAACGCAAAAGGAAATTTGTGACAACCTTGCGTGAATCAATGGTGCATTCTAACGGCTGTTCCATTTTGGTTAGTTCAGCTTAACACCGTCTTTTGCCAATGGAAAGTGGCCGAGAGAAAGACAACCAACAGCAAAACAGCTCCAGGGTCTTCTGAATAAGGAGAGAGGAGAGACTTGAGTTATTGATTATCTATGAATGAGAAGTGACAGGAAAGACAGGTACAAATTAATGAATGGTCCTGTGGAAATCAATTGGCTGTTCTCCTTCATTCAAGTTATTAGGAGAGAGAGGAAGGGAGTCGTTGAAGTGGGCCAAGAACAAACGTGAGGTTCATGAAAGACATTCCTCTTCCTGCCTCATAGTTTAAGTATATTAAAGTCACTGTGGCAGAGTATTGTTGAGTATATTTTAAGTATATTAAAGGCATTTTAAGCACACTCTAAGTATACTAAAGTCATTACCGTGGAGTATTTTTGGGGAAAAAGCCATTCAAAGCTTAAATTGTTTTCTGCATGTCTAGTTCATTGTTCTCTACTCTGAACAACTTTACCTATTAAGTTCAGCTTTGGAGGACCGAGTTGAGTTTGAACCCTTTCCACAGGGCACTCATGAGCTGAATTTATGCAGGGTGACACTTTGCTTCACTTTTTCCGTTCTTAGGGAATCCTAAACAAGTCTTCATTTCCCTTTCATCTCACAGTGATACATGAAGCACATCACCTATGATGTACCCGCAAAATCAGTTTACGTGAAATTCAGTAAATCATCCATGGCGTAGTTAGCCAGTGTGAACTGTGGTAACAAAGGCAGCCATGCAGGCTGGGCAGAGAGGCAGCACGTGCCCTCCATAATCATTTGGGGAGACTCAACGGCTACTTATGGGACCACAGGGCCAATCCTAAGGTATCTTGGCTACTTTTCAGTTTTTATCATCGCTTAACTCTTCTAGGTCTTGCTACTTAATTTCCTTATTTGAAAAATGAGGCCAAAGAAACCATCCCAATTCATTCCCTAGGGGACTGTGAAAGCCAATAAAATTATTAATAACTTCTCCCTCCCTCAATTCTTTCCTTTATCCATCATACACATTCACCTAATTATGCAGTCAGCTCTTACTGAGCCACTGCAAGGTACAGGACAGGTACAGGCACTGCCCATGTTATGGGACTGTGGATGTGAAAAGGACATATTTTTTGCCTGAACTCAAGTCTGCAGTCCAGTGACAACATGTGAAAGCTCTTGGAAATGTGTAATATACCATGCAGATTGAGAGACTGGGGCAGGAATGGAGTTACTCTGCTCTTCCCCACTTTAACCAGACACAGTGGTAGCTTTGGTTGACATTTGTTTGTTTGTTTTTGGAGACAGAGTCTCATTCTGTCACCCAGACTGGAGTGGAGTGGCGTGATCTTGGCTCAAGCGACTCTCATGCCTCAGCCTCCCAAGTAGCTGGAATTACAAGCATGCACCATCATACCTGGCTAATTTTTGTATTTTTAGTAGAGACACAGTTTCCCCATGTTGGCCAGGCTGGTCACAAACTCCTGACTTCTGGTGACCTGTCCACCTCAGCCTCCCTAAGTGCTGGGATTACAGGCATGAGCCATCACACCCAGCCTTTGGGTGTTTTTTTTTATCTGACTCCTCTGATTTATAGCAAGTGACTGAGGCTGGCATCTGTTCACAAGACTTATTTTCCATCTTTTAAAAAAATAACTAGTTTTATTTTACTAGTCATACCCCCACATTTTCTCTTATTAAAAATGTTCATTATGACAGCATGTAACTGAATCCCCTCAGTATTTTGTAGATTTATTTCAACACTTTGCCTTTTAACTTTCTGAAAGTCTGGTTCTAAATGAAGCTATCTTCCATTATTGTTTTGTCTATTTTGTTAAGTCAGGTTTACGGAGGTATAATTTACATGTATAACTTATTTTTAGGTGTATGGTTAAAAATTTTTGACAAATGCATACCACCAAGTAAGTGCCTCACAACGAAGGTGTAGAGTATTTTTCTCACTCCAGAGAGTTCCCTTGTGCCCTTTACAGTCAATCTCCTTCCGTAATCACTACACTCTGTCAATCACAGATGTGATTTCTGTGTTTATAGCTTTGCATTTTCCAGAATGTCATGTAAATAAAGTTGTACAATATGTGATCTTTTGAGACTGGCTTTTTGAATCCAACATCAATGCCCTTGAGATCCAGCCAGGTTGTTGTCTATCGATGGCTTCTTCCTTTTTATTACTGAGTGGTATTCCATGGTGGGGATGCACATGGCTTGTTGAACTATTCACCTACTGAAAGACATTCTGTTTGTTTGTAGTTTTTGTCTATTACAAGTAAAGTTACTATGAACGATCCTGTACTGCTTCTTGCGTGGGCACAAGTTTTCGTGTCCTTTAGTAAATGTTCAAGAGTGCAATTGCTGGGAATGGCAAGCGTGTTTAGTTGTTTGAAGAGACTGGCTTTCATTCTTTAGCATGATGCATCCAGGAGTCATCCACGTTGATGCATATATCACAGGTTTTTTTCCTTTTCATTGTTGAGCAGCATTCTCTTTTACGGATATATCACAGTGTGTGCACTCCATTCACTAGTTTGTGGGCATTTTAGTTGTTTCCAGTTTGGGGCTATTATGAGTAGAGCCTCTGTAAATATTTAAAGACAAGTTTGTTTGCCTTGCATGGGTGCATGGTTTTATTTGCTTCAGGTACATACTTAAGTACTTAGGACTGGGATTTCTCTTGCATCTTGACACACTGAAATTCCTGGTTTGCTGTGGAGGATTTCACTAGCAGAAATTATAAAAATGCTGTACTCAAACCATTGTGATTTAATTATTAAGCCACTGAATGAGAAATATTAGATGAACCATTCTACTTTCAAAAAAAATCTCAATTGGGCAAGTTCAACACAGAATATTTCTGGGCTTTCTTCTTTCCTTGAGTCTATTATGTTCTGGGCCCAGTTTCCTGGGTCCAGCTTGGGGTTTCTCTTTCTGTACATGGCTCTTGAGTTTCAGATCCTCAGCGCTGAGACAGAGAGAAATTCCTGAGCTCATTCTGCGTATGTAGTAGGCTTCTGGTTTCCATAGCTGTGTGGTCTAAGCAGTGTCAGCCCAGGGATGCTCCCACACTGTCACTTTTGATGTCTTCCAGCTTCTGATGTCCAGGGTTCTGGCACTTCCACCACTCTACTCTCTTTCCAGATACCTGGTCTCAGATGGCTGGAGCATCTATTCTATCATCTCTCTGTTATCTGTTTAAATGACTGCAACCCATGGGCTGAAATAATAAACTTTAATCTTATTTTACTCTGTTAACACAATGGGAAGGCTTTGCTCTTTAAATAATTAGTAGTGATGGTGTTTTTTTAATGGAAAACCCATAGTCTGTTTACATTTCAAACTGCTTTGTAAAAAAGAAATTCTTGATGAAATTCAGCTCCAAATTTTAATTAACAGCCTCTAAAATACGTAGCATTTAACATTTTTTTCTCATTTACTTACCTAACTTTACCCTTGTCTTCGACTATTGATTCAAGAATAAATGACATTTCAAAAGTGTATTTAAATAATTGGTTTTCAGTAGTGACAATGAAGGCCATAGAAAGAGAAATCTATGTTTAACACTCACACCCATGAACATGCCAGAAGATACTGGTTTAAAAATATAGTCTGGAGTATAGTTCTCTGAAAATATTTTTAGATTGTTTGGTTAATAATGCTTGGTAAAGTTAATAGTGGCAATTTTATTCCAAGAGTATAAGTAGAATAATACCAACAGCATTCTTTAAACTGGTTTTCTGAAAATTTGGAAGTTCCACAGCGTTGTTTTGGGCTGGTTTCTAGAAGTTCTGTGCCTTATCCCTGTACCCCTAGGAAACAGTAGCAGAGACATTAGGGGTAAAGACAAGAGAAGAGGCAGCAGCCATCACAGGTCTCCTGTGTCTTCCTCACTCATGATGAGGAGTTACTTTGGACCAGATCTAAGCTAGGTCTGGGTTATCAGGATTAGACTGATCATATGCTAAAGCTGGCTTGGAGTTAAAACCAAACTTACCTTGATAAGATCTGACACATTTTCATGCTACTTGCAATAATATTTGGTAAAAGAAATTGAGTCATCAGCAGTAATCAGTACACATAAAAGACTGTCATAAATATTCTTTAACGAAGTCATGTTTCAGCAGTTCTGTTCTTGATTACCCAGTGTCTACAATAGTTTGCAGTGTTGAAAATGACCCTACACCTTGTATGTTTTGTATGGCCACTGTTTCCTGTAACTTTAAAAAGACTCCCATTGTGATTCTTAAAATTCAGAGAACTCAAACTTTCCTATTCTGTGCCCCAGATCTCCTCCCACCAACCTTCTTCCACCTCCCACAAAATAAGGAGTATGGTCTCGTTCATCTACAAGGGTTCTGGAGAAAAGATCTCCAGTGGTTTTCTCCTTACCAGCTGTGACTTTGCTGAGGAAACACACCAAGTTGCATAAGATGATAGATCAATGTTGGATGGAATTACATGGAGGGTGCTAGATGAGGAGAAGGCTCTGAGTGTCTGAAAGGAATGCATATGGCCTCAGGTAGCAGCACGGCCCAACATTGCCCAGACCACCCTTTGTATCCTCCGCATCTACATTTCCCTATGCCAAAGGGTTGAAGCTGGATCCAGAGAGGAAGTGGAATCAGTACTTCCAAGTTTCCCAGCTCAGACTGAACAGGGCATAAGTAGCCCTACCCCAGGGTGCAGGAATGTGAGGACTCAAGAGCCAGGCAGGAAACCCTCTTAGAAGTACTTTCAAGGTCATGCACTTACTCCCAGCCCTGCCTCAGCTCTGCCCAAGGTTCAGGTTGACTGCAGGTGACCCCTGTCCCCTGGGGCACCACATTTTCCCTGGTTCCTTAGTTTGTGATCACATGTCTCCGTGAGGCATAAGTGGTAGCTTCCATGAAAGAAAAGTAAGAAAGACGAGGGCTGTTTTTGTTTGTTTGTTTAATTTTCTTTCCCTTTTTAAAATTTTCATAATGTATCTGGATTATATCATCCACGATACAGTTTTTAGCATGCTTTTCTTTCTGTATTATTCAATTAATTTTTAACACATGACCAAAGATTTTAGAGGCACACAGATGAACCACAAAACCCCATTTTATTAATATATTTGGAATAACATTTTAATTGACTGTTTGATTTAAAATCAGCTGCGAAATTGTCCTGTTAAAGGATAGTAATAAAAGTTATGAAAAAAAATCTGTTATGCATTAGAGCAATTCCTCATGCCTCTCTTCAGCTCATGATTAAGCAATTTATGTCATTCTGTAGAATTTATAAATTGGCATTAAACATTCATCTTTGAATTTCAAAATTGTAGCCTTTATCAAATTTCAGATCAAAAGGTATGAAATCTAACTTGACCTTCTCCAAGCACTAAATTATCCTTCTACCTGAGTGAACTGAGCACTTTATGCAGTCCTCTCCTTTAGGTATAGGAATATTTAGGCCATTGTGCTATGAAAGTATTCTGTGACTAGTATAATCTGTCAAAATAAGACAATATTGGTAATTTTGACATTATTTAATAATTAAATGTACCCCTTTAAAAATCACATATTGCAATATTTTCTCATTTTTATAGCTTTAAAATATGTAATAGGATGAGACTTCTGCTTGTATATATAAACTGACAGCTAGTTTAAAGAAATTTTATGTGGCTAATATCTGTAAAATATTATAATTCCTTGATGGACATTTCCTACTTAAAACATTGTCAGCTAACAGTATAAATATGTATTCTGATACATATGAATTGATAATTGATATATTTGTATCATAGTCATATGCATAATAGATTGTCCCCTCTTCTAAAATCCATGGCATTTTATCCTTTTTAGTGGTGGTTTTACCTTTATTCTAGTCACTATAGTTTGAAAGTTCAGAGAACTTTCTTTCTCTACCTTCTGACTCTGCTTTCTCCCCTGTCACCCAGCAGGGCAATTCACCATCTCTCAAAGGTCCTTTCTCTTCATAATCTTGATCATTCACCCTGGCATTGCATTTTTTTTTTTTGTTCTAATTCAGAGTCTCCTCACTTCCTTTCAGAATCAGTGCATATGCTTCCTAATGATGCTCCCTATTGTGTCTCTCCATCAGCTGCTATAGAAGCCTCCAGATTTTTGATAGACTCCACTATTTTTATTGTAATCCTGTTTGTAAACCTTTAACAGCTCCCTGTGGAAGAACTAAAAATGATGAAACTATTTTTACTCTCTCAGAAATGTGGATATTCCAATTCTTGTTGTAGCTTTATTTTCAACTTTTCACCCTTATGTATCTTTGCTTCTGCCAAACTAAGTGTTTGAGATGATCCTGTGACTTCTGCCTTTCTTCTATTTTTTTTCTCAACTTAAAGTTGAGATATTTTTTCTCATCTTTGAATTTCAAATTTTTAGCTGTTACCAAATTTCAGATCAAAAGGCACAGAATCTCTAAGTACTAAATCCTCTTTATATATGAGTTAACTTAGCACTTTATCCTTTCCTCTTTTTTAGATATAGGTATATTTTTAGTAACTATCTTCCTTATCCTACTTGGTAAACAATATCAATGCAAAGTAACTGATTAAACTTGTTATCATCAAATGTCTAAGGACAAAGCTTTGCATATAGCAAATTCTTAATAATAAAATTGAATGACTGACTACATTATCAGATGAATGAATGAATGAGTGCCTTTAACGTGGCAGGACCCTTCAATTCATGAAGTTTATGGTCTATAGGGCAGAGGGAAAAAAGAATACTGATTAAAGTCTTCCTTTAATCACAAGAGTGTAATTATGTGGTGAGCCAACTGCTTTACATCAACTTTCAGACACATTCAGATGTTAAAAGAGTACAGTGCAAGAACTGGGCTCAATAGGCCATAATGGGACAAAGACGGTTAAACTTAACTTTCATGCTCTGGTCGTCCTTCTTTAATATCCCCTGGGAATGGTCAATGTTGTCTCCATATCCCAGGAAGAGAAGCACTGAATACTGATTTTCATTGCCTCTCAATTCTTTCTTACATGTGTGCCCTCTCACCCCCATAGTTATCTCTTCATGACCAGGGATTTTATCTTCTACCTTTTTATGTCTTAGTTCATAGCCAAGTGCACAGAAGACATTCAATGAATTCTTTGTTTAGGAAGAATCAACCAGCTGAAGGGAATTGTTCTCACTGTAAGTGCAGCACATATCAAACAGAAAATATGAAGCTTTTTGATATCAGAAAATGTATTATTTAAAAATAAATAATATATTATAAATATGCTATGTAACATTTAAACTCTTGTTCTACTTGTGGAAATAAGCTATACATTCAATAGAGGACAGATACTAGATGTGCCAAAAGCATATGCCCTTTGACATGAAGAAATAGATCACATGGATTTCCATATTACAAGAGTCACTTGGTTGCCATTGACAGAAATCAACTCATAATGTTTTAAATAGAAAAGGGAATTTCTTGGCTTTCATATTTGGAAAAGGAAAAATCTGAATGCCAGTGGCTTCATGTATTGCTGGATCAGGATTTTGGAGATTTGACTGATATTTTTCCATTCCAATTCTTTCTCTTTCCTTCTTGCTTGCTCTCTCTCTCTCTCTCTCTCTCTCTCTCTCTCTCTCTGTTTTTCATCTCTTTCTCTCTCTTTTTCTGTATCAGAAGAGATTGACCTTGAGAGCAAATGGCTCTATTTTCATGGACTAATATTAAAACAACAGAGAGAACATTAAAAAAAATATCTTCCGGTGTCGCTTTATCAAGCTTCAAGAAAGATCCTGAATTGCAGTCATGTCTTGCACTAGAATCAGTCATTGATTGTCAGTGTCAGGGCCAATATGGTGGACTCAGCCCAATTCAGATTTCCAGTCCTCTGGGAAGTTGAATTGGACAATGTTTCTAATAACTTCAGGACCACAGGGAGTGGCAAGGATGAGATGCTTCTCCAGGGGAAGGATGCTCCCAGAAAAAATAATGGACCACTCTAGATAGTTCATTGCAGACTCTGTATAATGGAGTAGCAGGAAAATAGGAATAAGGATTGAAGATATATGGAAAAAACTGACTTTGTTTGGAATACAAATTAGTATTAACTTTCAAAAAGCAAGGTAGAACCATTGACAATGGGTTTTAAATTTTGACCAGTCCTATTTCTATATGATTATTCTGAGTTAGTATAGAAACAAACATGTTTTTGAAGTCTACCTTGTAGAGTGATATGGTGAAAGAATAAAGCCAAGGGTGTTTAATGCAATAATTCAGACTTGTAATGAGGAGTGTTCTTATGTGGTACACAGAGAAACTTACCTGTGAATTGATTTCTGTGTTCTTGCATTGATCTTTAAATTCACCGTGCAGAATTTCTTTCATCTGAATGTGTCTTAGAAATTAATACAAAGGGCAATAAAAATTATTTAAAAATACAGAATATAAGTAAAACCTAAAAATGACAAACAGAAATTTTAGCATCTTATTTTCCCTAAATGTATTTACAATGAAAAGGAAAATAAAATGGCATGATAAATCCAAAACTGAATATTAAATGTGACTTTTAATTTTGTCTCAGGTCTTTTAATACTGAAAATATTTTACATCAAAAAATTGAATAGCAAATATTTTCTATCAAAATAATGTTTTAAATAAAATTATTTTCAAGACACAGGAATATCATGAAATATCAAGTAAATTGCAATCATGAAATTTAAGTTACCTAGGTGCATACACAAATATGTACATACTTTTTTAAAATTATTTTTTGAGATGGAGTCCTGCTCTGTCACCCAGGCTGGAGTGCAATGGTATGGTCTTGGCTCACTGCAACCTCCAACTCCTAGGTTCAAGTGATTCTCTTGCCTCAGCCTCCCGAGTAGCTGGGATTACAGGAGACCACCAACAATGCCTGACTTTTTTTTTTTTTGTATTTTTATTAAAGACAGGGTTTCACCATGTTGGCCAGGCTGTCCTCAAACCTCAGGTGATCTACCTGCCTCGGCCTCCCAAAATGCTGGGATTACAGGTGTGAGTCACTGTGCCTGGCCACACATACATACTTTTAAATTAAAAAAAAAAAACTGAATTTAAGTGAAATTATTAATATAAAGCATATGCTCGATAGTCTTATATCTGAAATGTGTAGTGTTCATTTTGTAATGTTGCTTCAGACTCAGACTAAAGAAATCCAGGAAGCTGCCTGAATGAAGCCAGCAAGGGCTTCTGTTTCTGTAGGAGGGAATCCTGTCTGAGACAGTCTGAGCACCAGAGAATTTGTCTATTAAATACCTTTCTGGCAGGAACAGTGAGCTGAGTCTCTTCCAACCGGAACTGAAGATGTTGATTAAAGATGAAATATGTAGATATGGATTCAGAGCAGAAAATTGTTCAACATTTGAAGGTTCAAAAATGTATATTTGTGGTAGTGCATCTAAATTTATTTTATTGAGTATATAACCAAAAAGAACTTCTCTCTTGGGATAGAGGCTGTTTGGGCCAGGAATCCAAGCTTGTCTGAGACTGTCTTAATTCCAAAGCATCATCTTGTCTTGGAAGAAATAGAGCAACAAATTGCACTTCCAAATCTTGAAGACATTCAGTAGTGGAAGCATGGTGTTTAAAACGGCAGGGGCATTTAGGAAAAGACAGGTCCTGGCATCCTGCTTATGGTATGTCATCCAAAGGCATCTGAGAACAGCCATAGGAGGCAGTTCTGATCTTCAAGGGGCCAGGTCTTTTAGAGAAATTGTCATCTGATAAGTCAATAGCTACGATGGGATGTGTTAGACCTTTGGCTGACACTTCACATGCATTTTATTATTGGATCGTCCCTGCGACGTACACATGAGACAGAGAGGAAAAGGAATTTGCCCAAGTCACACAACCAATAAATGGTTGAGTGAAGATTTGACAACATGCAGGTGGTTCCAAGGGCAGGGCTTCAAATCAGCAGACTCTCCAGAGCCTGGATGTAGCTGGCTGGTCTCTGCAGGGAACCTGGATGGTGGTGGCCCCCAGCAGTCTTTGCTCTGGGGTCTTAGCACTTGGATATGACTTTGGAGCTGTCTGTGGTACAACCTGCATGGCATAGTACACTCCATCGGCCATAGGTGTGACTGGACATCTGGGTCTACTGGGATATGAACCAAAAACATCCCATCATGGAGAACCTTCAGTTTTATTATTACGCTGAAACAAATCCTAGAAAGAATTATTACTGTAAATTTATATCCACTGAAAGACTTTTATCATAATCAAATCACTTGTTTAAGAAACATGGTAAGAGAAATATTAAGTGTAGAAAAGCACAGATTGATGTGCAAAAAGTAAATATACCTTACATTATACAGTAATTTTTATGTTATGTGAATTTGTGTTATTTCCATTTTAAAGATAAAATATTTATTACATTCTCTCACTAGAAAAGCATGCCCAAATAATTGGATGAAAACACAAGAAATGGCCTCTTGATACATAATTTAAAGTATTAAAAGATAGCTGTAAACTAGTGAAATAATAAATATTGTTGAATTTCTTGAGAAGAATTAAAATTATTTTATTTCTCTGTCTTTTAGAGAAGAGTTTAAATGCAGGATTACGTGTAGACCTGAATCTTCAAATATTTTAGGGCATAGCACCTATATCTTGCCCAAATGTAATTTTTTTAGACTATTTTTTGCTCTAGAAAGAGGAATATGGGCCTGCAGCTTAATTACCAGGATGGTAAAAAAAACAGCACATTTTAAAGACTTCAGTGCTTAAGCAAGGTTTTAATTTTAGGCGCTAGGGGAGTAGGTTGAAATTGATTATACCTCTTGTCTTTGAGAACCCTCGTTGTTCCTTTGTTTCAGTATCATTGTACACACAGTAAAAAAAAAGGCTTTGGAATAGTGTTATAACAATAGATTCTGATAATAAACCTTCTGCTAGAAGAGTTGTTGGGAGCACAGATACCAATGTCTGTGTGTGTGTGTGTGTGTGTGTGTGTGTGTGTGTGTGTGTGTCTACAGCACCTGCTTGTAAGCATGCTGTTTCCTGTATAACCATCTTTTAGGCTCTCAGAATTTCTAGCAAACACTTTTATAAAGTATGGTAAACAATAAGTTTGTGATTACATTTTTTGTGAAATACTTCAGCAAAGACTTCATGACTAAAACATGAAAAACAATGGCAACAAAGGCCAAAATTGCCAAATAAAATCTAATTAAACTAAGGAGCTTCTGCACAGCAAAAGAAACTATCATCAGGGTGAAAAGGCAACTACAGAACGGGAGAAAATTTTTGCAATCTATACATCTGACAAAGGGCTAATATCCAGAATCGACAAAGAATTTAACAAATTTACAAGAAAGAAACAATCCCATCCAAAAGTGGGAGAAGGATATGAACAGACACTTCTCAAAAGAAGACTTTTATGCAGCCAACATATGAAACATATGAAAGAAAAAGCTCTTCCCACCTCCCCATCCCCCGTCGCTCCCCCATTTCCCCCCAACGGACCCCAGTGTGTAGTGTTCCCCTCCCTGTGTCCATGTGTTCTCATTGTTCAACACCCTTGTGTCTTATCACTTTCTTTCATGTTCCTATAGCGGTAAAAATACATAACATAAAATGTACCATCTTTATCATGTTTAAGCATACAGTTCAGCAACATTAAGTATATTCTCATTGTTATGAAACAGAGTTCCTGAACATTTTCATCTTGCGCTTCTGTAGCTCTGTACCCATTAAACATCAACTCTCGTTTTCCCTCAGTCCCTGGCAACCACTATTCAACTTTCTGCTTCTGAATTTGACCTTTTTAGAGACCTTATATAAGTGGAATCCTGCAGTATTTATCTTTTATTGATCAGTTTATTTCACTTAAAAAAGGTCTTCAGTATCCATTCATGTTGTGGCATGTACAAGAACCTCTTCCATTTTAGGCTGAATAATATTCTATTATATATGTATACTGTGTTTGGTTTACCCATTCATCCCTGGACATCTGCTTCCACTTCTTGGCAATTGTGGATAGTGCTCTTATGAGCATGGGTGTACAAATATCTCTTCTACACCCCGCTTTCAATTATTTTGATATATACTCAGAAGTAGGATTGTCAGATCATGTAACAGTTCAATTTTTCATTTTTTGAGAACACTCCATACTCTTTTCCATAGTGGCTGTACTACTTTACAATCCCAACAGAGAACAAGTATTACAATTTATCTAAATCCTCACCAATGCTTTTTATTTTCTGTTTCTTTGATAGTAGCTATTCTTTCAGATATGAGGTCATATCTTGTTGTGGTTTTGACTTCTATTTCTCTGATGATCAATGATGTTGAGCATCTCTTTATATGCTTGTTGGGAATTTGTATATTACCTTTGGAAAGATGTCTATTCATGTCCTTTTTTAAAAATCAGATTATTTGACTTTTTTATTGTTGAGTTCTAAGAGTTCTTTATATGTTCTAGATATTAACCTCCTATTAGGTATATATTGGTGAATATTTTCTCCCATTCTGTAAGTTGCCTTTTAACTCTGATGATTATGTCCTTTTATGCACAAAGGCTTTTAAGTTTCATTTAGTCTCATTTATCTATTTCTTCTTTTGTTGTCTGTGATTTTATTGTCATATCTAGAATACATTGCCAAGTCCAATCTCACAAATATCATAAATATTTTCCCTTTATTTTTTTCTAAGAGTTTTTACAATTTTAGGTCTTCAATCCATTTTGAATTAATTTTGTGTATAATAAAAAATAAGTCCAATTTTATTGTTTGCATGTATCTTACTTTTATGCTTTTATTATTACTTTTTAATTTAAAAACAATGTTATTAAGTATGTACAATCTGTGATAATATTTGTATCTACTAAAATATATTCTCCCTGGCATAAGACATGAATGCTAATAGAAAATAGAAGAGGATATATATGCTTATATTCACATATACATATATGTATTCTTATATAGATTGTGCCCCTAGAAGCAGAATATGAGGAGTCAGGTGCACATTCCTATGTATTGAGACAGCTCAACAGAGAAAGCCCATAAGGGAGTGAAGGAAGCAGGACATAGAACAGAAAAGAGCAGGAAAACGATGTAGTCTTTGGCAGAGTCTATTATCATTCCAATGTGCTTTGCTTTAGAGTATAAATCACACTGTGGAGTGTCTCTCCTTGAGTCAATGAGACATGTTTTGGTATCCTTGTGTAGGTCTCTCAGTGACTATGGCTTATGGGATGCGGTTAGGGTCTTCCACTACCTGGGAGGCTGAGGCTGGCAGGGCAGTTGTTCAGAGGAGGGGACAGCTGTGAATCCTTTCAGCCACTACTAAGGTGATATGGTTTGGCTGTGTTCCCACCCAAATCTCACCTTGAATTTTACTCCCATAATTCCCACATGTTGTGGGAGGGACCTAGTAGGAGATAACTTGAATCACAGGGGCGATTTTCCCCACACTGTTCTTGTGGTATAAGTTTCATGAAATCTGAAGGTTTTATCAGGGCTTTCCATGTTTTCGTCTGCCTCATTCTCTCTTGCTGCCACCATGTAAGAAGTGCCTTTCACCTCCCACCATGTTTCTGAGGCCTCCCCAGCCATGTGGAACTATAAGTCCAATTAAACCTCTTTTCCGTTCCAGTCTCGGGTGTATCTTTAACAGCAGTATGAAAATTGACTAATACAGTAAACTGGTACTAGTAGAGTGGTGTGTTACCAAAAAGACACCCGAAAATGTGGAAGCAACTTTGAAACTGTGTAACAGGCAGAGGTTTGAACTGTTTGGAGACCTCAGAGGAAGACAGGAATATGTGGGAAGGTTTGGAACTTCCTCGAGACTTGTTGCATGGCTTTGACAAAAATGCTGATAGTGATATGAACAATAAGGTCCAGGCTGATGTGGTCTCAGATGGAGATGAGGTACTTGTTGGGAACCAGAGCAAAGGTGACTCTTACTACATTTTAGCAGAGATTGGTGGCATTTTGCCCCTGCCCTAGAGATTTGTGGAATTTTGAACTTGATAGAGATGATTTAGTGCATCTGGTAAAGGACATTTCTAAGCAGCAAGCTGTTTAAGAGGTGACTTGGGTGCTGTTAAAAGCATTCTGTTTTAAAAAAGAATCAGAGTGTACAAGTTCAGAAATTTTGCAGACTGATGATGCAGTAGAAAAGAAAACCTCATTTTCTGAGGAGAAATTCAAGCCAGCTGCAGATATTTGCATAAGTAACAAGAAGCTGAATGTTAATCCCCAAGAAAATGGGGAAAATGTCTCCAGCTCATGTCATAGGTCTTCATGGCAGCCCCTCCCACCACAGACCCAGAAGTCTAGGAGGAAAAAGTGGTTTCATGGGCCAGGGCAAGGGTCCTCATGTTCTGTGCAGCCTAGGGCCCTGTGCCCTGTATCATAACCACTCTAGCTATTGCTAAAATGGGCCAAGGTTCAGCGCCGCTCAGCTCATGATTTCAGGGAATGCAAGCCCCAAACCTTGGCAGCTTCCACATGGTGTTGAGCCTGTGAGTACACAGAAGTCAAGAACTGGGGTTTGGGAACCTCCACCTACATTTCAGCAGATGTATGGAAATGCCTGGATGCCCAGGCAAAAGTCTGCTGTGGGGCAGGGCCCTCATGGTGAACCTCTGGTAGGACAGTGTGGAAGGGAAATGTGGGGTCAGAGCCCCCCACAGAGTCCCTACTGGGGCTCTGCCTGGTGGAGCTGTGAGAAGAGGGCTACCATCCTCTAGCCCCCAGAATGGTAGATCCACTGACAGCTTGTACCATGCACCTGGCAAAGCCACAGACAGCACAGTCCATGAAAGCAGCCAGGAGAGGTGCTATATGCTACAAAGCCACAGGGGTGGAGCTGCCCAAGACCATGGGAACCTACCTCTTGCATCAGTGTGACCTGGATTTGAGACATGGAGTCAAAGGAGATCATTTTGGAGCTTTAACGTTTTACGGCCCTGCTGTGTTCCAGACTTGCATGGGCCCTGTAACCCCTTTATTTTGACTAATTTCTCTCATTTAGAATGGCCATATTTACCCACTACCTGTACCAGCATTGTATCTAGGAAGTAAATGCTTGCTTTTGATTTTACAGGCTCATAGGCAGAAGGGACTTGCCTTGTCTCAGATGAGACTTTGGACTGTGGACCTTTGGGTTAATGCTAAAATTAGTTAAGTCTTTGGGGGATTGTGGGGAAGGCATGATTTGTTTTGAAATATGAGGACATGAGATTTGGAGGGGCTAAGAGCGGAATGATATGGTTTGGCTGGGTTCCCAAGCACATCTCATCCTAAATTGTTCTCCCATAACTCCCACATGTTCTGGGAGGGACCCAGTTGGAGATAATTTGAATCAGGGGAGTGGTTTCCCCCACACTTACTCTCATGATAGTGAATAAGTGTCAGGAGATCTGATGGTTTTATCAGAAATTTCCTTTTTTGCGGAAAATCTTCCTCATTTTCTCCTGCCACTGCCATGTAAGAAGTACCTTTCACCTCCCACCATGATGTTGAGGCCTTCCCAGCCACATGGAACTGTAAGTCCGGTTAAAGCTCTTTTTCTTCTCAGTCTTGGGTATGTCTTTATCAGAAGCATGAAAATGGACTAATACACCAGGTCAGCAGGGGATAGGTAAGGGGTATTGGGCAGGGCATCAACAGTGTGCAATTTCATATTCCTGACATCTGAGGTCTTTGATATAAAGCATCTCCTAAATTAAAAATATAAGGAGAAATGATTGAAATATAATTCATCCACACCAGATAAATAAATATACATTCGTAATCATAAATGATAGTCTATTTTGTTTTCTCTTACAGAGAAAAAACCCCAACAATTATTTTGTTTCCTTCTGTTGATTCATTTTTTTTTTGAAAAAAAGTAGAACAATAAGCAATTTACTTTCATTCATGCCCAGAATATGTTGGACCTTTCACCAGAATCCACTTTATTCTCAGCTTTTTGAGGTCTACTCATAAAGGGTGAATACATGCCCACTAAAATCTAGTTCAAAAATTAAAGAAAAAGCAGTCAGTGAAAACAGGTCATCCTGCTCCCTTGGTGCTCCATGGAGACAGCTGACTCAGCACCAGAGAGCAGACTGCCAGTGTCCACCACACATCCCCCTAGCAGGCTCACCTAAGAAGGCACACATGCCTGCTTGCGTCTGAAGCTTCCAAGCCTTGCATGTTGAAAATCATCCGGAACGGTCTTCATGAACCACATAATTTCATCTAGAAATGTTGCTACATAATGTAGCTAAGAAATTGCCAAACTATTTTTCTGAATAGCTGTGATATTTTAATGTTGATCATAATCTGAATATGCTTCCTCCATTGGCTAGCTCTTTGGACATCTGTCACATATCAGGTGGCTATGTTTGTGTACAGCTCTTGGCATGTTCTGTGTTCTGTTCCATTGGTCTAAGTGTCTATTCCTCTACCAAAGCCCCAGTTAGGAAATATTGAACAGAGAAAGTGGCCAAATAGACTTACATCCTCCAAAAATAGAAGAATTATTCGAAAGGTTTATTTTTGTTACCTGTAATTTTTTTTATTGCATACTACATTATTTTGTGTTTGTTTAATTTTATCTGCAGCAGATTGTTGAAGAAATATATGTCTTGGTTGTAGAAAAGATGATTCTACATTTTACTAAATATTTCCAATTTGCTTTTTAATTGTAATGACATTTATAAACATAATCAATGATGTTTTTCATTTTCTTACATTTTCCTATGTGTTAATAAGGTGGAGCGTCTTTTGTTAGGTTTGAAAATGTAGCTCTCTTCTTCTGTGTGTATTTTGACTTGCATTCAACAAAGTTCCAGACTATCACTCCCAATAGCTGACACATAGGGTGTGTTGGTTTTTCTATGTAGATAACAGTATTTACAATAACTGATTTTTTCCCCTTCCTACCCACATTGTATGCTCCTTATTTATTTTCCTTTTCTTCCAAGCTAAGACCTATTTTGAGGTAGAAGCAGCAATAAAGGGCCTTCATTTTCTAAATTTTAAAAAAATTTAAAATAGAAACATATTAGATGTTTTATAACAATCCATCCTTCTATTCCACTGACAAACTACATTCAGGGGTTCATTTTGTTAATATGTATGCATGTATGCTATTTGCATGTATTTATAGAAGAGATTGACCTATAATTCTCCTTTTTGGGGATGGCCTTATTTTGATGTCAAGCTTATGCTAGTCTCAGAAAATGAATTCTGGTAAATTTCATCTTTTTCTATTTTCTGAATGAACTGGATGAAAATGTGGGTTATCCCTTCGTTAAAGAGAGGTTAAATCATGTGGGCCATTTTCTTTGTTTGCTTTTCTTTCTGGTCTATAGATTTTTAATAACTGATTTAATTTGTATAATGGTTACATAAATTGGTTCATTTCCTACCTCATCTTGAGTCATTTTTTTGTAAGTTAAATTGTTCTAGAAGTTGTCAATTTCTCATGTCTTTCTTCACCTTTGCTCTTTTCTTGTTATTTCTATTAATTCGTAGCATCATTTTATTTTCTTCTTTTTTGTTTCAACTTTTGTGTGTGTGTGTGTTCCTTTCTAACTTCATGTGCCAGATACTTTGCTATTGATTTTAAAACTATTTTCTTTTCTAAAATGTAATTAAGGTTATTAATTTATTTCTGTGCATGACTTTACTTTTATCCACAAAACTATGATGGATTTTCTTTCATCAATGGTTGGTTCTAAAGATTTATTATTTCTGTGATTCTTTTTTCTCTGAAGCATGCTTTATGTAGAGTTGGCTTTATAAGTTTCTGAACATATGGGGAGGTATGGCTTCATTTCTGCAGTTGACATTCTGTTTTCAATTAAGTTAAGAAAATGCCTGTGTAATTTCGGTTCCTCAGAATGTATTGAGATTTGCTTTGCTTTATGACCTAAAACATAGTTAAGACCATATATCATCTATGAATTCTTGAAAAAGAATGTGGTTTTTGCAAACTGTCTCCAAGTTTTTATAAATGTACTTAGATCAAATTTTCTGTGCTCTCAGTAATGTTTTGCCTCTTTCGCAATCACAGAGATTTGCTTAAAAATCTTGAACATTGAGTGTACCATGGCCACAAGAAGATTTTTATTCTAGATGATATGAGGCATTTCTGGTAGCTGCACAGCAGAATAATTCTTATTTATTTAATTATTATTTTTACATTTTTAGTAGAGACAGGGTTTCATCACGTTGGCCAGGCTGGTCTTGAACTCCTGACCTCATGATCCACCCATCTGGGCCTCCCAAATGGCTGGGATTACAGGCATGAGCCACTGGGCCTGGCTGAAAATAATATTTCTATAGCAGTTGGGGGTAAATGAACAATGGCTTTTGTGACCAGAGGTAAATGGCCCAGAGGACCCAGCACTCCAGGTCCCACTGAGCCTGCCCCACAGCTGAGGGCATCGGTATTTCCACACCCTACAATGCGTGATGCCCCAGAACAGAGATCGGATGCTCTCCTTTATTCGAATGGGGAGTTGAGAGTATTGTAATTGTAATTGAATAAATAAGTATTCATACGCTGTTTTATTTTTCAAGAGATGGAAATTGTATATATATAATTTATATAATTATATATAGATAATAGGGCTTTAGTGCAAGAGAAAAAGGCTTTACTTCTTTCCCTGCCTGTGAAGTCTACATGCCTGATTCACACCCTTTCTTGAGTTCTGGCCAGGAGGCTTCTTACCCTGTTCAAATTGTTACAAAGTTCAGCTAGAGAATTCCTTCTCCCTGTGGAGTTTTACCCCCTGCTCCTCTGGCCACCCTCCCAATTGTTCCCTGTGGTGCCAGGCAGGAATGGGCTGCTTGGCAACCCAGCGAGCTCCCAGGGCCTTTCTGCTGCTTCCTCTACTCCCGTATTTAGCTCGGCTCTCTAACTTGATTCAGCTCCATGTAAAGTCGCACACTTCTCCAGCAAACAGACTTTTAGTTTCTCCAGTTGGGAGAGGGTGTGTTCAGGAGAGAAGGGTCTCTCTTTCCCACTTCAGCAGTTGGGGTGTTCATTGTATTTGAGGTGTCTCCCAGGTCTTGCAGGAGCAGTTCACTTCCTTCAGAGGGTCTGGGGGTCCTCTTGGGATTGCTGGTTTCTTCTTGAAGTTTGTCTGGAGCTAAAATTCACAAGGCAAGCCTCCACATGCTGTTCTGTCCAGAGCTGCAATCTAGTCCTGCCTCCCATCAGCCATGATCCCTAAAATCTCTGTGTTGTCTTATAGATTCTTTCTTTGTTTTTGAGATAAACTGGTCATATCATATATTTTATAGATTCATTGACATGTACATGCACGACACAGCTGGCCCACTTGTAATTAGATTAGAAGAAAGTCAAAATGCCCAATAAATTTTCAGAGTATAAAAGAAACAATTTATAAACTAATGTTTTACATCAAAACTTGGGGAATTATTTAACAAAATTACACTAAAAATCAAGATTTGAGACATGAATGAATTTGAAATTTAACAATCATGGCCTTTGAGTTTTCGAAATCATAAAGGAAAATGAGAAAATTAATTTAAGAGCCACCCTGTACAATCCCTCTTGATAGCCTGTGAGGGTTAACTCAATGAATTATAATGTGTCACCATGGATTCATGCCTTAAGAGTTAATTGAAAATTTCACCAAGAGATCCTTCTTAAGAGCTACAAACTAGAGGACTGCTGTGTTTATTAGAGGATCCTCAGCCATCAAGTGCTGGCTAATCAGCACGTGGCACTCCGTGATGTTATTTGTTTTAATTATTTAGGGGTGTGTGTGTGTGTGTGTGTGTGTGTGTGTGTGTGTGTGATTGTTTGGTTTTGACCCTGTTGATCCCCTGGGCATTTAATGACAAGCCAGGAAAGTCAGAGAAGTCAAAGTGTCACTAGCATCAAAGTCAATCAATCAAACCCTGTGCAGTTTTCTAAACAGATGTGAAACAGAAGACATTTATGACATTTACACTTCTTTATTAATGAGCTCTCCCACACAATCTGTTTGTGGCAGTGATCATAGCTTTTATAAAGTAAGTGTACTCCAGAGCCATTTGTCATCATTTCAGAACCGCTGTTGTCTATTTGCATTTAGGTCTATTGTCTATTGTCTGTTGTCTATTGCATTTAGGGGAAGGGAACATTTTGTGTATAGCTAGCTGATACTTCTCACATTACTTTCACAAATACTTTTGAAGAGTGTTATGAAAACATATGATACTAACATGTATAGCTTTTTTCAGTGCAAATAAATGAACACAAAATCCCCCAACACGGCTTCTTTTTCTTCCTGCATCTTACATAAAAACACTTATATGTTCAATACCTAGCATTAGAGAATCACAGGATTTTGGTTTGTTTCTCCTTTATGGAGCATTTTTTAGTCTGTTTATCTAATTGTCTCTTTAATCTTAGACAAGTCACAGCTTCTCTCAACTTAGTTTACTTTATGTGCTAAAGAGGGATGGTTATGCTGGAACACCTGGGGGCTGTGAGAATAAAAAAGACTTACAAAGTGTCACAAGAAACAGAAGTAGAAATAGTATTGTCCTGACTTCTTGTTCCTTCAAAGGAACATGGCATCTTGCCGAAGATGAACTATGCCCTTAGTATATGATCTCGGATATGGCACATGGTCAACCACATTTTGTATATGCATGGTTACTTTAACCTCCTTGGGACTTTATATCATAAATATCTTAAGAATATATAAACACATCTGAATCTGTTTGCAAGCCAGCTTCTAGAATTTTTAATTCTTAAAATTGATTTTCTGCCAATAGTAAAATTTTAACCTGGTGACAAATGTTAAGTGTTTGTGCAATTCCATTACAGGTACTTTGAGTGGTGTTTATAGCAAGTAGCTTTTTGAAACAAAGTGAATATTTTAAGTTTCAGAAATGGAAATTCAGTTTGTTAATCACTATATAAATAAAACAAAACCATAGCAGCCAAAATCCATGATTTTGAGAAATATCTCTGTGCCAACCCTTAGTCTTTATACTCAACCACAGGTTTCTTGGAAATGGATTTCACTGATTATGAGAAAAAGAGTCTAGCAATAAATTGGTGAAAAAATAAGGAGTTGATAGCACATATATTCTTCTTGTGTCCTCACTCTGTCACCCAGACTGTAGTACAGTGGTCCAATTCTAGCTTACTGAAACCTTAAAACTCCTGGGCTTATGCAATCCCCCACCTCAGTCTCCCAAGTAGCTGGGACTACTGCCATAGGCCACCACTCCTAGCTAACTTAAAACATTTTTTTTTAAGAGATAGGGCCTTCCCATGTTGCCCAGGCAAGTCTTAAGCCTCTGGTTTCAAGTGATCCTTCCATCTCAACCTCTCAAGACACTGGAATTATAGGCTTGAGCCATCATACCTGGCAGCTTATATGTTGTATTGCATTAAATTAACAAAGTCATGATTAGTCATAGTTGGAATGACTTTATCCCAACATTTAACATGCAAGTTAGTATTTTTCAACTAGACAGAAGGAGCTTGACACAACAGTGAAATCTGGAGGCTTTTGGTATGGATTGAAAGAAATAGGAAGGGATGGGTGGCTAGAAATTGTGTTGAGTTTAACTACATATGCATGTCTAATTCTACCATTTGTTTTATTACTACAGAATCTTGAGAAACACACAAACTGTTTTCCCCCAATCCATTAAAAAAAAAAAAAAAAAAAAAAAACAACTCTGGATTTGCGTATCAAGCGCAAGGAGAATTACTGAATTTATGACCTGTGCAATGGGCAATGTAAAATCAAGTGTGCTGTGATGCATACTGATAGTGGTTATATTAATAGTTCTGGTGACGCTCCCCTTGCGTTTCTTCCAGGTTGCTTTCAGCTATGTAACGTTTTCCGATCCCATGAAATGGAAATCGACCAGTGCTTGCTGGAGTCCCTTCCCCTTGGCCAGCGGCAGCGTTTGGTGAAGCGCATGCGCTGTGAGCAAATCAAAGCCTACTATGAGCGCGAGAAGGCTTTTCAGAAGCAGGAGGGGTTCCTGAAAAGGCTGAAACATGCAAAGAATCCGAAAGTTCACTTCAACCTCGCAGACATGATACAGGACGCCATTATCCACCACAATGACAAAGAAGGTACATGATAAGAACGAAGAACCCATTTTCTGGTGTGGTTTTTCAGGATTGATTTTTGTTGGTTTGTTGTTCTTTGATGGAGCCATTGGGCAGAAAAGTTTTAAATATTGGAGGCCGCTCTCTTTTAACGGTTAGAATTATTCAAGAAAAAAGGTCTTTTCAAAGAACATCGTTAAAAGTCCTGCCTCCTAGTAAGATGGAAAAAATATATGTAAAAATTGTGATGAAATTGTATTTTTTAAATTATTGTACTTTAGGTTATGGGGTACATGTGCAGATCATGCAGAATTGTTGCATAGGTGCACACATGGCAATGTGGTTTGCTGACTCCATTTCCCCGTCACCTACATCTGGCATTTCTCCCCGTGTTATCCCTCCCTGACCTCCCCATCCCCTTCCCTGCTGTCCCTCCCTTGGCACCCCCAATAACAGACCCCGGTGTGTGATGCTCCCCTCCCTGTGTCCATGTGTTCTCATTGTTCATCAACCACTTGTAAATGAGAACATGTGGTGTTTGATTTTCTGTTCTTGTGTCAGTTTGCTGAGAATGATGGTTTCCAGATTCATCCATGTCCCTACAAATGACATGAACTCATCATTTCTTATGGCTGCATAGTATTCCATGGTGTATATGTGTCTATCATCAATGGGCATTTGGGTTGGTTCCAGGTCTTTGCTATTGTAAACAGTGCTGCTATGAACATACATGTGCATGTGTCCTTATAACAGAATGATTTATAATGCTTTGGGTATATACCCAGTAATGGGATTGCTGGGTCAAATGGAATTTCTATTTCTAGATCCTGGAGGAATCACCACACCGTCTTCCACAGTGGTTGAACTAGCTTACACTCTCACCAACAGTGTAAAAGTGTTCCTATTTCTCCACATCCTCTCCAGCATCTGTTGTCTCCAGATTTTTTAATGATTGCCATTCTAACTGGTGTGAGGTGGTATCTCAATGCGGTTTTGATTTGCATTTCTCTAATAATCAGTGATGATGAGCATTTTTTCATATGTTTTTTGGCCTCATATATGTCTTCTTTTGAAAAGTATCTGTTCATATCCTTTTCCCACTTTTGGATGGGTTTTTTTTTTCTTCTAAATCTGTTTTAGTTCTTTGTAGATTTTGGATATTAGCCCATTGTCAGATGAGTAAATTGCAAAAGTTTTTCCCATTCTGTTGCTTGTCGGTTCACTCTAATGATTGTTTCTTTTGCTGTACAGAAGCTGTGGAGTTTAATTAGATCCCATTTGTCTATTTTGGCTTTTGTTGTCAATGCTTTTGTTGTTTTAGTCATGAAGTTCTTGCCTACGCCTCTGTCCTGAATGGTTTTGCCTAGGTTTTCTTCTAGGGGTTTTATGGTGTTAGGTTTTATGTTTAAGTCTTTAATCCATCTGGAGTTAATTTTAGTGAAAGGTGTCAGGAAGGGGTCCAGTTTCTGAATTCTACATACTGCTAGCCATTTTTCCCAACACCATTTATTAAACAGGGAATTATTTCCCCATTGCTTTTTTTTGTTAGGTTTGTCAAAGATCAGATGGTTGTAGACATATGGCATTGCCTCCGAGGCCTCTGTTCTGTTACATTGGTCTATATCTCTATTTTGGTACCAGTACCATGCTATTTTGCTTACTGTAGCTTTGTAGTATAGTTTGAAACTAGGTAGCATGATGCCTCTGGCTTTGTTCTTTTTGCTTAGGATTGTCTTGGCCATGGGGGCTCTTTTTTGGTTTCATATGAAGTTTAAGGTGGTTTTTTCCAGTTCTGTGAAGAAGGTCATTGGTAGCTTGATAGGGATAGTGTTGAATCTATAGATTACTTTGGGCAGTATGGCCATTTTTACAATATTGATTCTTCCTAACCATGAGCATGGAATGTTTCTCCATTTGTTTGTATCCTCTCTTATTTCCTTGAGAATAGTTTGTAGTTCTCCTTGAAGAGGTCCTTTATGCTCTTTGTTAGTTGTTTTCCTAAGTATTTTATTCTCTTTGTAGCAATTGTGAACCAGAGTTCCCTCAAGATTTGGCTCTCTGTTAGTCTGTTATTGGTGTATAGAAATGCTTGTGATTTCTGCACATTGATTTTGTATCCTAAGACTTTGCTGAAGTTGCTTATCAATTTAAGGAGATTTGGGGCTGAGATGATAGGATCTTCTAAATATACTTGTCATCTGCAAATAGAGACAATTTGACTTCCTCCTTTACTGATCAAATACCCTTTATTTCTTTTTCTTGCCTGATTGCTCTGGCTAGAACTTCCAATACTATATTGAACAAGAGTGATGAGAGAGGGGATTCTTGTCCAGTGCCAGAATTCAAAGGGATTGCTTTCAGTTTTTGCCCATTCAGTATGATATTGGCTGTAGGTTTGTTGTAAATAGCTTTTATTATTTTGAGATATGTTCCTTCAATACCAAGTTTATTCAGAGTTTTTAGCATAAAGGGCTGCTGAATTTTGTCAAAGGCCTTCTCTGCATCTATTGAGATAATCATGTGGTTTTTGTCTTTGGTTCTGTTTATGTGGAGGATTATGTTTATAGACTTGTGTATGTTGAACCAGCCTTGCATCCCCAGTATGAAGCCTACTTGTTTGTGATGGATAAGCTTTTTGATGTGCTGTTGCAATTGGTTTGCCAATATTTTATTGAGGATTTTTGCATCTATGTTCATCATGGATATTTGCCTGAAGTTTTCTTTTTTTGTTGAGTCTCTGCCGGATTTTGGTATCAGGATGATGTTGGTCTCATAAAATGATTTGGGAAGGATTCCCTCTTTTTGGATTGTTAGGAATAGTCTCAGAAGGAATGGTACCAGCTCCTCTTGGTACATCTGGTAGAGTTCAGCTGTGAACCCGTCTGGACCTGGACTTTTTTAGGTTGATAGGCTATTAAATGCTGCCTCAATTTCAGCCCTTGTTATTGGTCTTGAAGGTTTCAACTTCTTCCTGGTTTAGGCTTGGGAGGGTGCAAGTGTCCAGGAATTTGTCCATTTCTTCTAGGTTTACTGGTTTATGTACAAAGAGTTGTTTGTAGTGGTCTCTGATTGTAATTTGTATTTCTGTGGAGTCAGTGGTGATATCCCCTTTATTGTTTTTTTATTGCATCGATTTGATTCTTCTCTCTTTTCTTTTTTATTAATCTGGCTAGTGGTCTATTTTGTTGATCTTTTAAAAAACCAGCTCCTGGATTTATTGATTTTTTTAAGGATTTTTGTGTGTGTGTCTCTATCTCCTTTAGTTCTACTCTGATTTAGTTATTTCTTGTCTTCTGCTAAGTTTTGAGTTTTTTGATCTTGCTCTCTAGCTCTTTCAATTTTGACAATAGGGTATCAATTTTAGATCTTTCCTCACTTCTCTGATCGGCATTTATTGCTATAAATTTCCCTCTAGACACTTTAAATGTGTCCCAGAAATTCTGATACATTGTGTCTTCTTTCTCTTTGGTTTCGAAGAACATCTTTGTTTCTGCCTTCATTTCATTGTTTATCCAGTTGACATTCAGGAGCCAGTTGTTCAGTTTCCATGAAGTTGTGAGGTTCTGAGTTAGTTTCTTAATTCTCAGTTCTAACTCGATTGCACTGTGGTATGAGAGACTGTTTGTTATCATTTCTGTTCTTTTGTATTTGTGGAGGAGTGATTTATTTCCAATTATGTGGTCAATTTTAGAGTAAGTGCCATGTGGTGCTGAGAAGAATGTATATTCTGTGGATATGGGGTGAAGATTTCTGTAGATCTATTAGGTCCACTTGATCCAGATCTGAGTTGTACTCCTGGATATCCTTGTTAAGTTTCTGTCTTGTTGATCTGTCTAAAATTGAGAGTGGAGTGTTAAAGTCTCCCACTATTATTGTGCGGAAGTCTAAGTCTCTGTGTAGGGCATTACGAACTTGATTTATCAACCTGGGTGCTCCTGTATTGAGTCCATATATATTTAGGATCATTAGCTCTTCTTGATGCATTGATCCTTTTACCATTATGTAATGCCCTTCTTTGTCTCTTTTGATCTTTGTTGGTTTAAAGTCTGTTTTATCAAAGACTAGGATTGCAACTCCTGCTTTTTTTTGCTCTCCATTTGCTTGACAAATCTTCCTCCATCCCTTTAATTTTAGCCTATGTGTGTCCTTGCCAGTGAGATGGGTTTCCTGAATACAGCACACTGATAGGTTTTGACTTTTTATCCAATTTGCTAATCTGTGTCTTTTGATTGGAACATTTAGTCCATTTACATTTAAGGTTAATATTGTTATGTGTGAATTTAATCTGGCCATTTTGATGCTAGCTGGTTGCTTTGCCCACTAGTTGACACATTTTCTTCATTGTGTTGATGATCTGTACCATTTGCTATGTTTTTGCATGTCTGGTACTGGTTGTTCCTTTCCTTGTTTAGTGCTTCTTTCAGGAGCTCTTGTAAGGCAGGCCTGGAGGTGACAAAATCTCTCAGCAATTGCTTGTTCATAAAGGATTTTCTTTTTCACTTATGAAGCTTAGTTTGGCTGGATATGAAATTCTAGGTTGAAAGTTCTTTTCTTTAAGGATGTTGAATATTGGCCCCTACTCTCTTTTGGCTTGTAGAGTTTCTGCCCAAAGTTCTGCTGTGAGTCTGATGGGCTTCTCTTTGTGGGTAATCTGAACTTTCTTTCTGGCTGCCCTTAGCATTTTTTACTTTATTTCAACCCTGGTGAATCTGATGATTATGTGTCTTGGGGTTGCTCTTCTTGAGGAATATCTTTGTGGTGTTCTCTATATTTCCTGGACTTGAATGTTGGCTTGCCTTGCTAGGTTGGGGAAGTTCTCCTGGATAATATCCTGAAAAGTGTATTCCAGCTTGGATTTATTCTCTCTGTTACATTCAGGTACACCTATCAAATGTAGATTAGGTCTGTTCACATAATCTCATATTTCTTGGAGGCTTTGTTCATTTCTTTTCACCCTTGTTTTCTCTATTCTTGCCTTCTCATTTTATTTCATTGAATTGATCTTCAATCTCTGATATCCTTTCTTCTGCTTGGTCAATTTGGCTATTGAAACTTGTATATGCTTCGTGAAGTTCTTGTGCTGTGTTTTTCAGCTCCATCAAGTCGCTTATATTCTTCTCTAAGCTGTTTATCCTAGTTAGCATCTCATCTAACCTTCGTTCTAGGTTCTTAGTTTCTTTGCATTAGGTTAGAACATGTTCTTTTAGCTCTGAGAAGTATGTTACTACCCACCTTCTGAATCCTGTTTCTGTCAGTTCATCTGATTCATTCTCCATCCATCTTTGATCCCTAGCTGGTGAGGAGTTATAATCCCTTGTAGGAGGAAAGGCATTCTGGTTTTCAGTGTTTTTCTGCTTTTTGCACTGGTTTATTCCCATCTTAATGGTTTTATATCTACCTGTGATCTTTGTAGTTGGTCACTTTCGGATGGCATCTCTGAGTGGACATCCTTTTCGTTGATGTTGAAGCTATTTCTTTCTGTTTCTTAGTTTTCCTTCTAACAGTCAGGTTCCTCTGCTGCAGGACTGCCGGAGGTCCACTCCAGACCCTGCTTACCTGGGGATTTCCTGCAGAGGCTGCAGAACAGCAAAGGTCACCACACGTTTCCTCCTCTGCTATCATCATCCCAGAAAGGTACCCTCCAGATGTCGGCCTGAGCTCCCCTTTATGAGGTGTCTCTTTTGGTATATGGGGTTTGAGGAACTGCTTGAGGAGACAGTCTGTCCCTTATAGGAGCTCAGTTGCTCTGCTGGGAGCTGTGCTGTTCCAGCAGACCTTTAAGTCTGCTGCAGCTGAACTCATAACCTCCTCTTTTCCCAGGTGCTCTGTCCTAGGAAGGTCAGCTTTATTTATAAGTCCCTGTTGTGCTGCTGCCTTTTTTTTTTTTTATAGATGCCCTCCCCCGCATGGAGTAGTCTAGTCACAGTCTGCCAGCAGAGGTGTTACTGAGCTGCTGCAGGCTCTGTCCTTCTGTTGTGTGAAGTGCCTCGGTCTTGGTGGACTGCCTCAGTAGTGGGGGACACCTTTCCCCCCACTAAGCTGGACAGTCCTGGGTCCAGCTGCACTTGCTGCAAAACTCTCATTCCAGAACGTTTCAGATTGCTTCTTTTGTGGGGGTAGTAACTGCTGAGCCAGATCCCCTGGCTCCCTGTCTCAGCGCCCTCCCTTTCAGTTGAATGGGCAGCTCTGTCTCCCAGGAGTTCCAGGTGCCAGCTGAAAAGGCAGCCCAGACTTGTGTGAGTTTCTGTGTGCCGACCTGGCACTGGCTGAAACTGCCATGCTGAAAATTCATGGTGCTTTTTGTCCCAGGAATCTCCTGGTCTGTGGGCAGTGAAAACTTGTTTGGAAATATGGTGATCACTCCCCCTCTGTGCCGCTCTCACTGGGAACTGCACTCCAGAGCTGTTCCTAGTTAGCCATCTTGGATCCCTCTGTCAAAATTATATTTTTTAAAAGAATTATCTATCAGAAATACGAGTGAGTTTCTTTCAGTTTGTCCAATTCTAATTGTTAGGGAAACATTTTATCAATTATGTTTTTTCTATTTAAAACATTTTTATAGAGACAAGGTCTCACTGTCTTGACCAGGCTGGTCTCCAACTCCAGGGCTTGAGCAGTCCTCCAGCCTCAGCCTCCCCGAGTACAGGGATTACAGTGAATTTTTTTCCTGATGATGATTTCGGGCTGTGAAACTTGTTAATCCTTAGCTCGTGCTTGAAGAGATGCAGCAATGTCACCTCGCCTGACTCTCAGGAGTCAGTTTCTTTCTCCCTTAAAGTTGTCTGACTTGTGGTATTACGTTTTTCTAAGATTTCCCAATGCAAATCTCAATTGTTTTTACAAGATTGTTAAGTTTTTCACTTTTCATATATTCTTGTGTGTGAGTTTTTCTGTTTTCCTATGTAGTACCCACTTTACCAAGTTCTAATGTGAGAGAAATGTTCCAGCTCTAGATGTAATTCAAAGAAACAGATATAAATCAATTTACCTTGATTGGTTCTCAAATCAGTGTTTGAATGAATCTAAAATAAGCATTCTTCACAATTCATTATTCACAGTTTGAAATCCAAAAAGCTCTGAAATCATTTTGATAGCTCATTTAGTGGTAAAACTTTCCCTGACCTATTTTTGGTTTATAACCTGCTCAGTTTGGAAAAATAATAAATTCAGTAATATATGTGCTTTGAAAACTTTCAAGTGGGGATTGAGGATCTATAGCTAAGAACAGCACGTTATATATAATAATAGTTATGTATAGTAAGAAGACTCAAGTCATTCTTTTCATGGTTTTGTGTGGGCGTTTTCTAGTTAAACTGGAATACTCTGAGAAGTTCTGATTTTTTTTTTTTTTTTGCCTTAAACTGCAATGACAGTAACAGTGAATTTTTGAGCTGGAAAGTACCTACATTTGGTCTGATCCTCTTACTTTACCCATGAAGGAACTGAAAATCAGCCATTGTATCACATTCTCTGGAAAGCTGTCTGGAGCACTCTGACCTTTCACTTTATTATTCTCCTCTCACCTACAGCTGTTCATTTAATGGCCATCTCCTCTGTGAGTCTGTGAGCACATCAAAGGTAGGGACAATGCCCAATAGGGTCATTGCTCCCTCCTGCCCGTCTCATACCTTCCAGCAGCGTGGAGTAAAAGAGACAAAAGTGATCAGTTCTTGTTCAACACACAGTAGTTCTTACAACAAACTTAAATTAGAAAGCAGGTCTTTAAATTGAAGCCCTATGTTGATTTAAATGTATTAAAACACAAAAATTAATTGGTGCCAGGTGCAGTGGCTCACACCTATAATCTTAACACTTTGGGAGGCAGAGGTGGAAGAATCACCTGAGGCCAGGAATTTGAGACAAGCCTGGGCAACATTGTAAGACCCCATCTCTACAAAATATATATATTTTTAATTAGCTGGACACGGTGGTGCATGCCCAGCTACTCAAGAAGCTGAGGTGAGACAATGTTTGAGTCTAGGGGTTAAGACTATAGTGAGCCATGATGGTGACCCACACTCCAATCTATGCGACAGAGCAAGACCCTGTCTCAAAAATGCTTTTTAAAGTGTATTGGAAATGTTTTAAATTCTCTTGTGCCAAATACCTACAGTACACAATAATGTCTAGGTTAGGGTTAAAGGAAAATTCATAGTAGTAAAGTACTAAAACAAAGGCCAAGAAACAGTTATTATATAAGTTACGTTTCCCCAAACGTTCGTGTCGTACAATCTGAATTAGTCCTTTCTAAGCAGCTGTTGTAGACGTAACACTATGCAAGCTGGTTTCTCATGGCAAGCTAGGTGAGAGATGACGGTGGCTTGGACCCAGGTGGAGCAAGGGTGTGGTAAGAAATAGTTCATTTTAGGATTTATTTTTAGGATAGAGCTGACTGGAAATGCTGGTTACCTTGCTATAGGGAGTGTATTGATTTTCTATTCCTACCAAAACAAATCATCACAAATTTAGTAGTGGAGAACAGCATAAGTATTATCTTACAGTTCTGTAGGTCAGAGGTCAAGTATGGGCTTCAGTGAGATGAAAACAAGGTGTCATCAGAACTGGTTCAACAATTCTAGTTTCCAGAGGGCACCTGCCTTCCTTGGATCAGAGCTCCCTCCTCCGTCTCCAAGGTCAGCAGTTCTGGATACGGGGCAGGGACAGTGTTCCTTCCCATGCTTCAGTTGGCCTATTTCTTTGTCCATCCTTGCATCTGACTGAATCTTCTGCCCTCCTCTTGCACCTTTAGGGGCCTACCTAGGCAATGGGCTACCTGGACTATTCAGGTTCACCTTCTATTCCAGAGGCAGCTCACTAGTAACCATATGCCGCTTAGTAACCACACATCCCTTTCTCCAGGTCATGTCACGTAGTCATAGGTGTAATTCCAGAGGATGAATCAGGACAGCCAAAATCCTCCCTATGATAGGGAGTGAGAATTTGAGGATAACATCAAACTTTTGGAGACTCAACAACTAGAAGAATGAAGTGCTATTAGCCACAGTGGGAGTGCCTCTAAGAGTTGCGAACAAGATGGTGTGTCATCCTGACTGGAGATGTAAATTCAAAACTCACCTATATGCATAGATGATACTGAAAGCCCCAAAAGTGGATAAAATGACTTAGAGAAAGAGTTGAGGTAAAACAATAAGAAGTCTAAGAACTGAGTCCCAAGGAATTCCAATATTAAGACTTCGGTAAAATGAGGTCCAACCACAAGGAATGACCAGGAGGAAAGGATAGAAATGAGGGCGGGTGCTTTCTTGGGAGCCAAGATGAGAAGTTTTCAAGGAGGAAAAAAATTTGTTGATCAAGCAGAAGGGAGCCTGAGAATTAACCACTGCATTTAAATGTATGCAGGTGATTAGTTTTCATGATTTGTTGGGAAGCAAAATTTTAATGAGTTAGGGTCCAAATAGAGTAGGAAGACAGGAATAGACACAGAAAATATAAAAAGGTCTTTAAAGGAGGTTTCTGTAAAGAGGAGAGAAATGGAAAGATTGCTAAAGAGGGAACAGAACAGACATTAAGAGCTTTTCTTTAATGATGGGAGAATTAACAGTAAGTGTGTGTGCTGATAAGAATAACTCATTTGCATTTCTCTAATGACCAGTGATGATAAGCTTTTTTTCATATTTGCTTGCCACATAAATGTCTTCTTTGAGAAATGTCTATTCATCTCCTTCAC